>NW_015161464.1:109138-164784 GCF_001447785.1 Gekko japonicus | reverse complement strand
AGGAGAGGTCCCAGTGGGATAATGCCTTAGGGGATTGGCCATTAAGGCCTGCAGGAAAGGTCCAAGTGGGATAATGCCTTAGGGGATTGGCCATTAAGGCCTGCAGGAAAGGTCCCAGTGGGATAATGCCTTAGGGGATTGGCCATTAAGGCCTGCAGGAAAAATCCAAGTGGGGTAATGCCTTAGGGGATTGGCCATTAAGGCCTGCAGGAAAAATCCAAGTGGGATAATGCCTTAGGGGATTGGCCATTAAGACCAACAGGAAAAGTCCCAGGGAGATAATACTTTAGGGGATTGGCCAAGTCTCACAAGGCTGTCACAGGGCTCTTTCTCCCTGCCTCCCTCTTTTGGAGGGCCAGCGCTGTTTTTCTGGGCCATTTTTTTCCTCACAGTCTCTCCACCAAGCACTGTTTGGAAGTCTGGGCTCATCTGCAGACCATGCTGTGGCTCAAAGGGCATACAATCATTACCTTGCTGACGTTTACCAATAAAGAGTACCTCTCCCAGGCTGGTCTTCGCACAGAAACTGCCAAGGAACTGGGACTGAACTGGGATTGTGAGGAGGACATACAGAGATGCTGTGCTGGGGACCCGAGAGGGCCTCCCTGAGGTGACAGAGAAGCCCTCAGGAATGATAATAAATCCTTACGGGTGCAGAAGATGTAGGCTGCGTAGGGGGAAAAACCCAGCTTCCAGCCCTCCGAGGTTCAAGGTGCTGCAGTCCTCTTGTGAAAGGGGGCGTCTCTTTCTTTCCCCCATTAATCGCTAATTCACAATTGCTGGGTGCGAGCTTCACAGCAAGGCAATTGGCTAATTTAATTAGCCAGCCCTTCTCTCCTGCACTTCTTTCCGTAGTCTCCCCTCTCTGCTTCCTGCCCCCAGGGACAACCAAACTTAATTGCCACTGCTGATATATCATGTTTCCAAGAACCTTTGCTAAATTCTAATTAAGTGTCAGCCTTCTGGGATTTTCCAGATAATGGCTACACAATAAGGACTCTTGGCACTTCCCTCCCTCCCACACTCTGCATCACACACACAAACAAGGCTGCAAAGTCGGAACATGTTTGCACCCACCACTGGCAGCTATCACAGTGAAAATCAAACCGCAGTAAATTCCCTACTGCCTCACGTGTCCTTTAAAAGTGGGGCAGACTGGAGAGCGCAGGGTTCCAATACGATGAGAACTGGGGGTCAGAATTGCCAAGAGGCCAGTTTTCCACAAAAAAACCAAAACAATTTACACACACACACCCATAAGTGAGTGCACAGAAGTGAGAGGACCAGTTTTTAACAGTTTGGTATGTTTTACAGCAAAGGAATGTGGTGTGCGGCACCTTTAAGAACTCTGCAGCACTTTGGCTGCAAGCCTAAGTTAGTGCTGGCTGAGTTCTGACTTCCATTTTCTTCTCGGGCTTTTTTGTGCCTCCAAAGCAGCTTCTCTAAACACTGTTGCTATCTTTGGCTGCATTTTCTGTTTCTCTTTACCTCTTGCAAGGTTGTAGGCCATAGCTGGGACCCTGATGGTAGAAATCAGGGGGCCTAGAATGAATCAATATTTTCTAGTGGTTCTGTCCCTGGCCTCTGCCCTTTAACTCCACTGGTTTTACTTCCGGGGGTAGGGCTGCCAAGCCGCGGTGGGGGATCTGCACGTCTTCACAGGATCCCTGCCACGGGGGACAGCGATAAGCGTTGCACCACCGTCGCCAGGATGTGACGCTACGCGTTGCTCTGGCAACAGGGCTGTTTGGAGTCCCGTTGCCAGAGCAACGCGTAGCGTCACATCCCGGTGACAGTGGTGCAACGCGTATCGCTGTCCCCCGCGGCAGGGATCCTGTGAAGACGTGCGGATCCCCCGCTGCGGCTTGACAGCCCTAACTGGGGGAGTGTCCATGGGCGGAGCCTGTCCCTTGTTAGAGTTCTACCTTTCAAGAACTGGCAGCCCTGTCTGGGATGGAATTGAGCAGATTCGTGAGCAGATTTCAGGCAGAGAAGACAAAAAGGTCTGACTCATAATAAGGTAGAATCCACTGAGAATGACCCCTTGTGGATCATTCTTATGCCTGTGTGAGCCAGCATGGTGCAGTGGTTAGAGGACCACAGGGGCAAAGATTCAGATCCCCACTCAACGATGTAGCTCATTTGGTGACCTGGGCCACTCACTCTCTCTTAGCCTAACTTACTTCCCAGGGCTGTTGTGAGGATACATGGTGGAGAACTATTTGAGTTCATTAGAGGAAGGGCGTAGTAAGAATACATGGACAGGGAGCTCCAGTTATATAAAACATATCGACAATAGAGAGACAGTTTGGTGTAGTGATTAGGAGCGCAGACTCTGATCTGGGAGAACCGGGTTTGATTCCCCGCTACTCCACATGCAGCTGCTGGGTGACCTTGGGTCAGTCATAAGTTCTTTCAGAGCTGTTCTCTTAAGGACAGTTCTCTCAGAGCTCTCTCAGCCCCACCTACCTCACAGGGGGTCTGTTGTGGGGAGGGGAAGGGAAAGGAGCTTGTAAGCCACTCTGAGACTCCTTCAGGTAGTGAAGGGCAGGGTATAAATCCAATCCCCTCCCCCTCTTCTTCTTCATAATCAAACAGAGAACTAGCATTGTGTGGTGGTTGGACTAGGACCCAGGAGACCCAGGCTTGAATCCCCACTCTGCCATGGAAGCATGCTGGGTGACCTTGGGCCAGTCACACACTCTCAGCCTAGCCTACCTCACAGGGATAAAACAGAGGCACAGACAATGATATTGTATGCTGATTTGGGTTGCCACTGGGGAGCAAAGCAAGGTGTTAATATCTAAGAAACACAAAGATCTCTGATTTTAAAAAATGTCTAGAACACTTTGGGAGAAACAAAGGCGGCAAAACCAATTTCAATTTGCAGTGCAGACATGGACCTTGATAGCGGGGACATCCGGCCCACTCTCCACTCACTCCACCTGATTGGATAGCAGTGTCATTTCTTCTGATCCACACACAGAGGAATACATGCTTCAGCCTGGCCTGCAGAAGAGAGGTCCTACCTCCTCGTTGAGGATCTCCAGACACTGGGAGTAATTCACACGGGCTGCCCAGCTGCCATTCGCAAAGCACTCTCTGTAAACGTTGTCTGGAAGACAGAGGGGTGGGGAGAGATTTAGCAATCCTGGCAGCAAGGAGCTCAAAAGAGTTCAGCGCAGTGCTAGTCTGACCCACAGAGGTCCCACCCCTAGAGAGGCCAAGTCTGGGTTGGGAAATTCCTAGAGATTTGGGGGCAGAGCCTGGGGAGGGCGGAGTTTGGGGAGGGGAGGGGTCTCAGTAGGGTATAATGGCCATTCAAGTCACCCCTTTCTCCAGGGGGACTGATCTCTCTCATCTGAAGATCAGTTGCAATTCCAGGAGATATCCAGGCCCAATCTGGAACTTGGCAACCCTAGAAGGCAGGGTTTGGAAAGGTGATCTCTGCTGTCTGGAGATGAGTTGTAATTCCTGGAGATCTCCAGGCCGTACATGGAGGATGGCAACTGTACCACCCACACTGGAGCCATTGTCCTTGCCACCGTACCTCACATGCACCACTTACTCACAATCACAAGAGGGCTTTAAGAAGAAGAAGAAATTGGTACTTGATTTTGCTGTATGGAGCAATAATGTTATAATGATCTACTCCCATGATGTCCATGCCTCTTATTTTCCAACTTTCATTTAAAGAAAAAATAAGTCTCAAGCCCTTTTTGTTACTGTAACTCTGTTTGGGACATCACTGTCAGTCCTCCTCCCTACCTGACTCCTCCCCAAAACTATTTCAAGCCAGTATAGGGATATGAGGAGCCTGATGGTTTTAACGATGAGTGCTTGAAGGGCTGTCATTGAGAAGATGGTGCAGAGTTGTTGCCCCAGAAGGTTGGACAAGAACCAACGGGTTGAAATTAAATCAGAAGAGCTTTCAGCTAAACATTAGGAAGAACTTCCTGACTGTTAGAGCGGTCCCTCAGTGGAATAGGCTTCCTCGGGAGGTGGTGGGCTCTCCTTCTTTGGAGGTTTTTAGATACCGGTTAGATGGCCATCTGACAGCAATGCGTATTCTGTAAACTTAGGCAGATCAAGAGAAGGGAGGGCACGAAGGGTTGCCTCAGTGCTTAGTTCTCGTGGCTCTTTCTTACACACCCACGGAAATGCTGATCACCACTTTGGGGTCAGGCAGCAATTTTTCTCCAGGCCAGTTTGGCCAGGGATCCTGGAGGGTTTTATATGCTCTTTTCTGGGCATGGAACAGAAGTCACTGGGTGTGTATGTGTTTGTGAATTTCCTGCATTGTGCAGGGGGGTTGGACTAGATGACCCCAGTGGTCTTTTCCAACTCAATGATTCTATGCAAAAAAAGAGGCTGGGGATCCCTAGCAGTCTGCTCACGGTTCGAAACTAGCAGGGCATTGGAGTTTTGTTAAATCTCTACAACTCATCCGCAGACAGTTCTGGTGGCCACAGATGCGCAAAGACCTCTTGACTTTTGTTCGGTCCTGCCAAACCTGTGCCTTAACTAAACCCAGGATGGGCAAGCCTCCTGGTCTTCTGCAGCCACTCCCTACCCCATCGAGACCGTGGGAAGTGGTGTCCATGGACTTTATTACTGACCTCCCTGCAAGCAAAGGGAACACTGTTATTTGGGTGGTTGTTGATTTGTTTTCTAAGCAAGCTCATTTTGTGCCTTTTCCTTCCTTGCCTACAGCTCAGAGGTTGGCGAAATCGTTTATGTCTCACGTGGTGAAAATTCATCAATTACCTGCTAAATTAATTTCTGACAGGGGGACCCAATTTGTTTCTAAGTTTTGGAGGGAACTTCTTTCCATTTTAGGGGTGGAGCAAGGGCTCAGCAGCGCGTATCATCCAGAGACTGACGGACAAACGGAACGGGTTAATCAGACCCTTGAGCAATATCTGCGTTGTTTTACTAATTATCAACAAAATGATTGGTGTGAATTGTTGCCTCTTGCTGAATATTGTTATAACAATACGGTCCACAGCTCCACGGGCATGTCTCCTTATAAAGCTGTCTCTGGGTACGACAGCCCCCCCTCGGGGGATGCTGATACATGGTGTATGTCCTTGCAAAAAGCATGGCCTCTGCTATGCCAAACACTTGACGCAGCCAAGGCTGCTTACAAGACCCAGGCAGACAAGGGTAGGGTGGTGGGGTTTGATCTGAAACCTGGGGATCTTGTGTATGTCTCGACCAAGAACATTAAGATGCTGCGGCCTAGCAGGAAATTGGGGTGGAAGTTCATTGGTCCATTCAAAGTGCGTAAAGTCATAAATGATGTGGCGGTTGATGTTGTTTTGCCTAAGAATTTACGTGCTCTGCATTCTGTTTTTCACATGAGCCTGTTGAAGAAGGATCCTGGCCCGTCTCCCTGGAGACCAGCAGTTACTCCTCCTCCACCTGTCATTTTGGAAGGGGATGAACATTTTGAGATCGCTGATATCCTTGATTGTAAAGTGAAACGTGGTAAACTCTGGTACCTTATCGAATGGGTTGATTTCGGTCCCCAGCACCGCGAATGGGTGGAAGAAGGGGATATTCGGGCCCCTTACCTGATCCGTAGTTTCCACAGAAGGTTCCCGGACAAACCGGGAGGTCTCCCGCCCGACCCGGGAGATCTCCCGCCCGACCCGGGAGGTGTGTTGTAAGTGTATTTTAAGGGGGGCAGTATGTCAGCAAGCTGCCATTCTGTTTTCTGTGACCTCTGTGTACATATCCTTTCCCTGTTGCACCCGGCTTGGTTTCTATCATCCTGCTCCTGCATTGGAATGCAAAAGATAACTGCTGGAGGTTGTGTGGGGGAGAAGATGCTGTAATGCTTGCCTATTGATTTTCTCATGAGTTCTGCACCTGTGTTTTGTCTGATGTTTTGCCTGGTTCCCACGGACTGGGTGCGTAACCGTTTCATTAGCCCGCCAGCGGGAAAACCATTCATTGGATCTGTATCTGTTTGAAGTTCCTTTATTATGCTTGACCTAACTGTGTATCCCCAGTTCTAACAAAGAACGTGTTTGAGTATGTCTTCAACGCTTTGAAATAAATTTTGCTTTTCTTGAAAACGTGGATTTATTCTCGATGCTTGGGGATCCAACACAGGGGAATGCTTTCCTCTGTTTTCTCTTCAGCTAGGGTTTGTCAGGAGAAGGTTACATGTGTTCACAGGTAATGTGTAGTCTGGTTGAAACAAAAAGCAGCAAGAAATGACAGCTACTTTGTGCCAGTTATACAGCACAAATAATCCATCCGTAGCCATGAAATCTCCCCCTGGGGACAGATAATTCCCATTTTGGGCCGCCTCCTCAAAGGCTTGCTGACTAAGAGCAGCCAAGGGAAATAGCCAAAATGACATTCGACACCATTAAATGCAATGTCCCCAAATCATGGGCATCGAGAGGCTTCTGGAATAACATTGTAAACTTCCCCTCCCCCCAAATATCCCAAACTCTGGGGGGAGTCTTTGCACAGGTGTAGTAATTCATAGCACTCATGCATTTTGCGGCTTTGTGATTGGCAACAATCACCACATTGAAGGACCAAAATAGCGCTTTCTGCACTCGCATCGCCCTGACTCAGAAGAAAGGAGCAGCGTGGGAAGTTTCCCCTTCTTCAGTTCCAATAAGTGCCAATTTTCAGCAAAATGTTTTGTTGAAAAAGAAATACCCAAAGATACTAAAGAAGACACGTGAGCTCCAGTCCACAATACACGTGCCATAGAACATACTGTTCGAGTTGAGGGGTTTTCCCTTACAAAAGACTCAAGCGTCTATCCCCCTCTGGAATATGCCGCCCTGGATTTAGCCATACAAAATGGAAATCAATCAGCCTCGGGGAGATACCTCTAAACTTCAGAAGACCACTGTCCACAAAACCATATGCACCCTGCAGTTACTAGTCTCTAAGGCACAGCCAGTTTCGTGTAGTGGTTAAGAGCGGCGGATTCTAATCTGGGAGAACCAGGTTTGATTCCCCACTTCTCCACATGCAGCTGGCTGGGTGACCTTGGGTCAGTCACAGTTCTCTCAAGGGCAGTCCTCGAAACAGCTCTCAGCCCCACCTACCTCACAGGGTGTCTGTTGTGGGGAGGGGAAGGAGATTCTAAGTTGCTCTGAGATGCTGAGTGAAGGGTGGGGTATAAATCCAACCTCTTATCTTCTTCTTCAGGGTTCCCCAATCTTTTTAAGCTTGCAGGAACCACTATAATTTTGACATGGGATGGTGGGCACAGCCACAAAATGGCTGCCACAGGAAGTGAAGCCAGTCACAAAATGGCTGCCACAGCTTATCTTTAGTCACCCAGTGAGGATTCTCGTGCTGTGGTGGCAGCTGCTGACAATGTTTTTAAAAATCTGCACAGCCAATCAAATCTCCATCAGCCAATCAGAAGCTCTGCCAGCCAAAAGCCACACCTGGCTCTGCCCACTTTCTAAAATCACTTGGTGGGCACCAGGAGAGGTGTTGGTGGGTGTCATAGAGCTGTCTTCAGCTGCCAGTTCTAAATACTTTGGTGTAACAGCCATGGATTCCCACTGTCAAGAGATCGTCACCTCTGCGTTGATCAACCTGTTTTAAAACACCAGCATTTGGCCCTGTCATAAATTGAAAGCAACAGCTTACTTCCATGAGGATAGATTCAGGTGGGTAGTTGTGTTGGTTTGAATCGCCAGAATAGCAGAATAAAACTTGGTTGATCTTAAAGGTGCCACTGGACTCAAACTTAGTTCAGCTTATTCCCTGTTGTGCCATCCAAGCGTAAAGAATAACATTGGGGAAAGTTTCATGTCAAATGCTTATTTATCACTCTTCCACATTTCCCGGGCCAAAAAGGTCGCACCTTGGAATATCAAAGCGAACTGACTTGCCCTGACCTGGATAGCCCAGGCAAGCCCAATTTCACCAGATCTCAGAAGCTAAACAGGGCCGACCTTGGCATGTACTTGGAAGGGAGACGTCCCTGGAATACCAGAGCCAGGAGGTGGGGGCAGGCTATACTCAGCCACCCCTCTGCATATCCTCCAGGCCCCCAGTAGGGGTTAGTCACCAGAGGTTGCCATGACTTCCAAGTGTACATGCACCTACACACACACACACACACACAAATACAAGAATACAAAAAAAACCCCACAACATAATGAAATAGGATTTGAGTTGTAGGTCCAACCAGAAGTTAAAAAACAAAACAAAAACAGAATTGAAGATTAGAGATGAACGTGCTGCCCCAGACACTGGGCTACGTCCTTCGAAATCATAATGTTACACACTGGTAATCTGACTAGAGAGAGACTTGCTTCTGGGAAAACGTTAGTCTAAGAGTTACCTTCAAACAAATTCCCTCTCTCCAAACTCAACCAGTGTTCCCTCTAAGCTGAGTTAGTGTGAGCTAGCTCACAGTTTTTTAGCCTCCGGCTCACACATTTTTGTCTCAGCTCAGGAAGGATGCCTCCAGAGCAAACTAGTTTATGCAGCAGCCAAATCACTCGCTCACAACTTTAATGCCAGTAACTCAAAAAGTAGACTCTTTGCTCGCAAGACTCCACAGCTTAGATGGAGCATTGAACTTAACCTGTACAGAACACTGGGTTCCGTGCTTAAAATTCTGCAATGACACAACCCGAGCTCTGTACCAAGGAAATAGAACCCAGCAGCCTCCCGAAATTTTGCATGCTGAAGCAATCTGCAACGCTGCAAATCACGGGGCAGGGCGAGAACTTCTGCAAGGTACAGAAGCACCAGGTGATCTCGCCACCCACTTCAGAGATTTCAGCGAGGCTACCGTCATAATGGTAAGGGCTAGAAGCTGGTGTGCGTGTGTGTTTACATAGAATAAAGAAAACCCCAATGTAATATTCTTAGGGAGCTAGGTTCTGCTCCCTGTGTTCTACATTCATTAATTTCATTGGGTGCCCATCAGTTCTTGTATTGTGAGAAAGGGAGAAAAGGACTCCTTTCTCTACCTGCTCTATCCCATCCATAATTTTGTAAACCTCTGTCATGTCACCCCTCAGTCGTGTTTCTCCAAGCTAAAGAGCCCTAACCTCTTTCTTCATAGGGACGGTGTTCCACCCCCTTAATTGTTTTAGTTGCCCTTTTCTGCACCTGTTCTGATGCCGTAATACCTTTTTTGAGATCTGGTGACTAGAACTGTTCACAGTATTCCAAATGAGGCTGCATCATAGATTTATACAGGGACATTGTAACACTGGCTGATATGTTTTCAATCCCCTTCCTTATAATCTCCTCTTAACTGGATGTGCCAGGGATTGAACCTGGGACCCTCTGCATGCAAAACAGATGCTCTACCACTGCACCAATCTGTGCCCAAAGAGGGCTTTGGGGGTCTCAGCACATAGTTTCGGGTAGCTAACTATGCTTTAGGTCACAAGTTTCCCAATCCAAGCTCTGGTTTCCTGGACACAGCACAAGTTCCTATCCTTCCAATCTATTCTACATCCATGATCTTTTGGTTAACTCCAATCTTTGGCTTACAATACCACATGGAGACCCTTCCCTACCAATTCCACTCCAGGTGTTATGTCCCTCCAGCCTTTGCCCTGCTTACTTGTGGTGTTGTATCTCACGCCAAAGAAAAACTCAGGACACGGGCGGGCCACCAGCTGTCCTGCAGCACTCCAAGGCCAACATGTCCCGATCGGGTCCACTGAGGCGTTGCAGTGGGGACCTGTAGGGACAGAGGCAGAGAATAAGCATAACATAAAGATTCTGCCGCTGTCGATCTCGTTACATTCATGCAGTCTGGAAACCCAGGAGGCTGGAAGAAAGGCAACGTAAATATTTCAACATCTGACCAAACGAACACACATAAGAATATGATCTGGATACAGAATTTATTAAATAAGCAACGGTTCGATTACGTGAACACATGGTACATGAAGCTGCCTTCTACTGAATCATACCACCAGTCAGGGGTCATTTCGTAGAAAAAGAGGTGCAGGAGCTCATTAGCGTAACTCATTAGCATAATTTATTTGCATATGCCACACCCCCTGACATCACTGGAAGTGTGTCAGAAGGCACCACCGGATTGTTTTGGATTGCTAGCTATTGGGGGGGGGGAACGTGCAGTTCTGTCCTCGCAGAGGAGGGAGAGTTTGTACCTGAATAAAACTTGGTCTTAAAGGTGCCACTGGACTGTTTTGGACCGGGGGGGGGGGCTCTGCAACTTACCTGGCTGCTTCTTGCTCTGACTGAAGGCTGCTGGGAGCAGGGGGTGGGGCTTGTTGCATGTGCCCGCCCCCTGGGCTCTTTACTGCCGGAGCTCCACTCCTGTGCGCTCCTGCAGGAAATGACCCCTGCCACCAGTCTATCAAGGTCAGTACTGTCTACTCAGACTGGCAACTGGAGATGGAAAAGACTGATCATTTTATTAAACCACACGTATCTCTTGGAAGCACCTATACCTCTGGCGAGTTCACTGGTTCCACACACTGATAATTGGTTTTCGTTGTTGTTTTTGCTGTCAAGTTACAGCCGACTTACGGCAACCCTGTAGTGTTTTTAAGCCAAGAGATATTCGGAGGTGGTTAGCCATTACCTGCCTCTGTGTCGTGACCCTGGTATTCCTTGGTGAGCTCCCATCCAAATTCCTTTGAGGTCTCCCAGCCAGATACTGGCCAAGGCCAACCCTCCTTAGCTTCCGAGATCTCATGAGATTGGGTTAGCCTGGGCTATCCAGGTCCTGGCCTGATTGACATTACAAACAATCAAATGGGCCTGGAGAACGCACTAAAGCTGCCCATTCATTCTTACAGCATTAGCCAGCTCTATTGTGGAGATGTTATTGTGGGCCACTGCACAGTTCTAAAACATTATGCCTTTGGTAAGCAGCACAATCATGAGGGAAATCATTTTACCACAGTCCATAAAGGGGCTATAATATATAAATCAAGTTCTACTAGAAGTATAAAACATTCTTCCCATGTTAGAGTTGACATTTGTGTGGTGGGGGTGGGGGGATCTCCTGATTTAGCAAGCTCCTCCCCCCCAAGTGACATCACAAGCAATGTGCCCGTGTCCCCTGGAAGTGTCGTCCGGGGGGGTGACGCTCTAGATTTTGGGCAAAACTCTACTGTTTGATGCTGATTTTACCATAGAGTTCTGCCCCAAATCCAGAGCATCACCGCCAATGTCACCGATGTCACTTCCGGGTGACGCAGGCACATTGCATGTGACATCACTATTTTGGGGAGAATGGGAGGGGCGACATCACTTCCCACTCCTGGAATGTCCCCCCCTATCCCCCTGCCGGCAGGCGAAAGGGACCTGGCAACCCTATCCCATGTTCTTGGGGGTTCATCCCCTTCTTCTGTCCCTAATTAGGGAAATCCTGCTCAGCATGAAGTTGTGGCACCTTACAGATGTGATTCCAGTGCTTCAGCTGCCTGACATATTCTACATCAGCAGCCTCCAACCTTTGTGAGCCTGTGGGCACCTTTGGAAAACTGGCAAAGCAGGGTGGGCACAGCCGCAAAATGGCTGCTGCAGGAGGAGGAACCAGCTAAAAAATGGTTGCCCCAGCTTACCGTCAGTCACTCAGTGAAGACCCTTGTGCTGTGGTGGCAGCTGCTGCCAAACTAATATTGTTAAATACTGGGTTCTAGACGCATTGCAGTGATCAGCTCTGGTTTATTAAGTGATTTCAGCAAACTACAAGACAAACTAGTAGGGCTTGATCCCTGCTTATAAAGTATGAAAACAGCACACCCAACACCCCCCCACTCCCAGCGACAGGCTATTTACATTACCCCATTTATCTATTGGTTAGTTCCTGGATCCAGGCGAGCTATTGTTCTAGAGAAGCAAGCTCAGCCCATTCTAGGTACAGCTTGAGGAATGGCTTAGGCTCAATACATAAAAGTTTTTAAAAGTCTGCACAGCCAATCAAATTTCCAGAGGCTGGTCAGAAGACTCACTGGGAAGAAGCCCCACCTGGTCCTACCCACGCTCTAAAAACACTTGGTGGATGCCAGAAAAAGGTGTCGATGGACACCATGATAGCCACAGAGACCATGTTGGGGACCCCTGTTCTACATGGATGGCACACATATACATTTCACTGCATATATATGAAGCAAAAAGTGACTGTTGGATGAGGCTTCCGGGAGCATGCATTTTACATGCATGCATTTGATCCACACACAGTGGTGATTTAACTTGAGAGTTGCTTGCTAGTGTGTTCATGGAAGGAGCCAGTTTGGTGTAGTGGTTAAGTGCGCGGACTCTAATCTGGAGAACCAGGTTTGATTCTCCACTCCCATAGAGTTTTCCCTCGGATGGTCATGGCCCCGCCCCCAGCGTGCCCGGCGTCATCATGTCACTTCCTGGTGACGTGCACGTGGGGGTGGGGTTCCCCCCGGGGCCCGATCCGGCGGCGGCGGGGAACGGGCCTCTGGGGCAGGGGTTTCCCCGCCCCCCGGGGGAACTTGGCAAGGCTTTATACCCTGCTGAGGACCTTCCCCTCCCCAATCTCCGCCTCCCCCAGGCTCCACCCGCAAAATCTCCAGGTATTTCCCAACCCAGAGCTGGCAACCCTAACTTTCTACCACCACTGGAGCCCTGAAGATGGACCAAAAACATGGTTCAATATAAGGCCATTTTGTATGTCTGGTCTGTGTGGGTGCACTGGCACACAGGGCCATGGGCCTTTGATAGATTCCCAACTAATGAGCCCTATGAATCCCCGTGACTTTTATACTCCGCAAACTCTTCCCCATTGTCCAGTTCAATACTGGAGACCATATGGCTCACAATATTTGCAGAAAGCCCCCCGGGTCTACAGTCAAATGCTGCCGCTTCACGGTTCCTTCCATCCCCTCTCTGGAATGCTGAGCCTAATTAGCCTCCGGCCTGTGTTATTAAGTGAATCATTTCTGAAGGCTTCTGGAATTAGCTTCGGCAAATTACTTATCACCCGAAGCTGCAAACAGCAGCCTCTCCTCCGGCGTGCCCCGGAACAGGCAGTTCTCCAAAAAACTATCATATCCATCGCCAAGAAAATTGCATCTCTGAACTCCAGCCCACGAGGAGCTGTTCGTTCTCTTTCAAGGTGGGGACTCCTTTTCCACCCTTCTTTTGGAAACGCGTTGCCACCCAGACTCTCTCGGCAGCATGACAAACACAGTGATAACAGCTGCTGCCACCCCACAAGCCCTGCCGATGGCATTCTATACTGAGAAGAAATTAATGGGGGGGGGGAGCAAATTCTAACTTTTGCTTTGCTTGCAAAGATCCACGATACATATTCTCTTAACTGGAACAAGGAAAAATGTCATGCTAATACCAAGCAAGAAGAAAAAGAAGACGAGAGATTGGATTTATAGCCTGCCCTTCACTACCCAAGGGAGTCTCAGAGAGCCTTACAATCTCCTTCCCTTCCTCTCCCCACAACAGACACCCTGTGAGGTATGTGTGTGGCTGAGAGAGCTCCTTTGAGGACTGCACTTTTTTGGGGGGGGCCCCATAGGGGATTTTTTAACTTGCATTTTCTAAAAATGACAATTAAATTTAGGGAGGGATCTACAAACTATGGGAGAAAGGAAAGAAAACCCACTAAACCCCCAAGAGATGATGATCATACATAGTGTTTGTAAAATTAGCTTCTTGCTTAAAGTTCAATCAGATGTGGTCAACCATGTTCTTCATACAAAAGCTGTTAGCTATAACTCCTATGTTTCTGCCTAAATAAAAAGCAATTTAAGAAATAGTTAATAATCATTTTAAGTAATTCCAGACACAATAAAAACTTAATATCTATCCTTTTTCTTTCTCAACTGTTAGCTTATTTTTGGGGCTACCACTCCCAAGTTCCGAATCTGAGCCTTCGTCAGACGATGTCACTGCTCCCTCTTCGTCACTTTCCTTGGTGCTGCCATCTTTCTTTTTATCTTCTTCTTCTGCTGGCCGATTTTGATGCTGCAAAAACTCCAAACCCTATTCAACAGTCAATTTTTTCTTTCTTATCCTTAAATTTGAAGATTACACATTCCAGTACATTCCATCTGTAGGGGACTTTGTTCTTCTGTAAAAATAGTACCAAGTCTCTAAATTTCTTTCTTTTCTTTCTTATTTCTTTTAAGATTTTAATTTCTTTGTCCTTAATCTTCAAGGTCGTTCCACTTGTAGCTTTGAGAATTTGATCTCTCACTTGTCTTCTGGAGAATCTCACCATCACTTCCCCGGGCAGATGTAAATTCAGAATACGACCTATAGATGGTATCTATTTTGCTTTGTAGTACATCTGCTTTTATATCTGGCACCTGGGCAATAGCGTCACACATCACCTGCTTTATATCTTCTCCTTTCTCTTGAGGAACTCCTTAAAATCTCAGAACATAGCTTGCTCTTTCCATTTGCAGCTGTAATAATTGAGACTAATCAGTTTGTCTCTTTTTCTCCATCACCTGCAGTTGTTTCTTAAGCTGCTTTGTGTTGGCATCCACTTCTTTCATCTGTTGCTCCGTTCTATCTGTTTTTATGACAGTCTCAGTGAGTTGTTGCATATCTAGCTTTTGGCACAATGCCATTACTTGTTCCAGCAGAGGGCGCTATTGAGATATGGGTCAAAATGTAAAAGGTAGCAAGCAGTTACTGTAGATAAGTTTGATCTGACTGTCAAATCTATCTGTCAGGCTAGCAATCATGTGACTACAGACAGGTGCTTCTACCAGGTGTTACTCATTCAGGTCTTGTGAGAGATTGCATCACCTTGTTAGGTTTTGGCTAGAGTTCAGTATAATAGCTCTCTGCTTAGTTAGCTAGGTTGGAATTCAGCTCTTAAATTAAGGCACGGCATGTTGTTTAATGATTTGGGAAATATCTGTCTATATTCACCTTTATAAACTCTCTGTGCACCTTCATATCTGGTCAGTCTCCTGCTTCTTATTTTCACAACCCAATAGGCGCAGCGCCTCCGTCAGCATCCTTTGAAGGTCTGCCGTCGGGTCCTGTCTAGGGACAGAACTCGCTGGGCTGGCACTTCCGGCAAGAGGCTTCAGTTTCAATTGCTTGTCTTTCTCCTCTTTCTTCGGCGCCATGTTTGAGATTGTGTACTTTTCAAACAAAGTTATCAAAGTCTCTGAAATCCCTACAAAGGTCTGGTAAGTTCTTAAATGTCCTTTTATTTCAGCCACCTGGTTTTTATAGCTCACCCTCCTTTCTTCTAATACACAAAGTTCATTTATTTTCTTGTCGGAGGAGAGTCCCCTCCCCCCCTCCACTTCCCAGAGGCTGGCTTTCAGCTAGTTTTTAGGTGTTTCGCTTAGACCTTGACTCACAGTTCCATGATGGGATCGCTTTTCTCAATAGATTTTGCTGGATCATCAAACGCTTGTACCGGTGTGCTGCTCTTTATTACCCATTCGGGCACTCTGTGGGGGGACCGTCGGGGCATAAGAACGCCTCAATCCACCGGCTGCCTGCCGGGGGGAGAGGTGAAACTTCAAGCCCCATGGCTTGGAGCCCATCACTGAGCTCCGTTGGGGGGCGCGGACGATAGCGCCCCCTCCCTTCCATGAGTTCACAGTCCACGTCCTCGGGAGCCATCAGAATGTCAAAACCGGAAATGAGGACTGCTCTTGATAGAACAGCTCTGAAAGAACTTGTTACTGACCCAAGGTCACACCAGCAGCTGCATGTGGAGGAGTGGGGAATCAAACCTGCTTCTCCCAGATTAGAGTCCGCACTCCAAACCACTACACCAAACTGGCAAGAGTTACATATTTAGGGAATTTATATGCTAGCTCTCTAAAGTCCTACTCCAGGTGGCTTATGAGCAAAAGCAAACCACAACATTGCTCAATCTTACCCAGTCCCTATGCCTATAAGGCTTTTATACACAGAAATCCCCACAGTCCTTAGGGATGCCAGCCTCCAGGTAGAACCTGGGGATCCCCTGGAGTTACACCTCATCTCTAGACTACAGAGATCAGTTTCCCTGGAGAAAATGGACACTTTGGAGGGTGGGCTCTGTGGCACTGTACCCCACTGAAGTCCCTGTCCTCCCCAGGCTCCATCTCCAAATCTCCAGAAGTTCCCCACCTGGATCTGGCAACCCTATCCCCCCATCCCCAATGGCCAGGGGGGACTTAGCAACCCGAGATCCCCTCCATAGACTTGGGAGGGGGGGGTCAGTGGGGACTTCTCCTTCCTTTTTTCCAGCAGAAAAGTTGGCTGGATCCAAGCCACGATATTCATTTTTTAAAAAGTCCTGTGTAAGCAGGGAAGACCTCAGCTATTAACCTCCACGCTCTGGCACTGCTTCTACAGCTCCTCTGGATTGGGGTCATAGCCCATGGTGACCCAGAGACATCTGAGTCGAATTCAATCCAAGTGTTGAATTAAACCTTTCGGACCTCACAGTGATGTCTTTGTGCCTCAGGGCCCCTGCGAATTTCTCAGCCAGCTTCTTCTGAAGTCAGACCGCAGTGACGGAGGCAAAAGAGGACATCAAAGTCGGATAGGCTCGCTTTCAAAAACATATATTTAACTATCTTGTTCAGGCGCAGGTTGTACGTGGGCAGGATGGTTTTACCCACTTCCCATTCATGCTCTTAATTCAAGATCTGTCCCTGAAACGGGCAACAGAAGGCAGGCAGCACGGCTATTTCTGAACCTGCTTTTCCCAACTGCTGGAGTGGAGGGTGCGTGGCAAGCCAACTGGCAGAGAGGAGTGTGGCTTTCCACTTGGCTTCGAATCTGCAACTTATCTAGATTTGATGGCAGTCTTTGAACACAATATGAACAAAATATATACCATGAGATGGCAACAAATATGCATAGACTCTTCTTCAAATTTACTTATAAATAATGTAACAGTGCTCAATAGAACTCAAATTACATATAATCCATGTATCAATACAAGTACTACAAAAGACAATATTGGCCCTGGTCACACATGGGATTTGCAGCGGGAGAGGCACAAATGTTGGGCGGAGTATACGGGTGCAATCACAAGGACACATCTGGCAAGCGTAGCACACCCATCGCCAACCCGTAGCATCCGCCCAAAGATCTGGAGTTTAAAAATACCTGGGAAAACCTACTAGCGAACCGTTTGCTACGGGTTGTCAACGGAATACCTACATGTGATTGCTCAAGTGCGCTCTTGATGCGCACCGAAAACACCTGCCGACAAACAAAACCCCACTTTGCCGCGGTGGCATCTGATTGCGTTCTGGCGCATTAAATTGCGCCAGTGCGAAAAGCCACGCCTCCCCCTCATGTTATCTGGCCCATGTGACCGGGGCCATTGTCTACTTCTTACCACAACCCATTGAAACAAACAAAAGCATGTTCTACTACACAATGCAGCATGTGACAGATTCTGACCGGGTCCTGGTTTACCTTCCACCCGTTTCTTTGTCTTTATCAAAGAATCCTCACACATAAATTCTACATAGATGGAAGACTTCTGAAATTACATCTGTGGCATGTTGTTGTTCAGTCGCACAGTCGAGTCCAACTCTTTGCGACACCATGGACCAGATCATGCCAGGCCTTCCGGTCTTCCGCCGTCCTCTGAAGTTTGCTCAACTTTATGTTTGTTGCATCTATGACACTGTCTAACCATCTCATCCTTTGCCGTCCCCGTCTTCTTTGACCTTCAATCTTTCCCAGCATCAGGGTCTTCTCCAGTGAGTGCTCCCTTCTCATTTGGTGGCCAAAGTATTTGAGCTTCAGTTTCATTATCTGGCCTTCCAGGGAACAGTCAGGGTTGATTTCTTTGAGGATTGACTGATTTGTTCTTCTTGCAGTCCAAGGGACTCTCAAGAGTCTTCTCCAGCACCATAGTTCAAAAGAATCTATTCTTCGGCGCTCGGCCTTCCTTATAGTCCAACTCTCGCAGCCATACATGACTACTGGGAATACCATTGCTTTGACCATGCGGACTTTTGTTGGCAGGGTGATGTCTCTACTTTTTATCATGCTGTTTAGGTTCGCCATCGCTTTCCTCCCAAGGAGCAGGCGTCTTTTAATTTCATGGCTGCAGTCACAGTCTGCGGTGATCTGGGATCCCAGGAACGTGAAGTCTGTCACTACTTCCACGACTTCCCCTTCTATTTGCCAAGGAGTGATGGGGCCGGATGCCATGATCTTAGTTTTTTTGATGTTGAGCTTCAAGCCCACTTTTGCGCTCTCCTCTTTTACTCTGAGCAAGAGGCTCTTTAGATCCTTTTCACTTTCAGCCATTAGAGTGGTATCATCTGCATATCTGAGGTTGTTGATCTTTTCCCCAGCAATCTTAATTCCCGCTTGTGATTCATCCAGGCCAGCATTTCGCATGATGTACTCTGCATATATATTAAATAAGCAAGGTGACAGTATACATCCTTGTCGTACTCCTTTTCCTATGCTGAACCAATCAGTTGTTCCGTATCCGGTTCTAACTGTCGCTTCTTGGCCCTTATACAGGTTTCTCAAGAGACATGTGAGGTGGTCTGGTACTCCCATCTCTTTAAGGACCTGCCATAGTTTGTTGTGATCCACACAGTCAAAGGCTTTAGCATAGTCAATGAAGCAGAAGTAGATGTTTTTCTGGTACTCTCTTGCTTTCTCCATAATCCAGCGAATGTTGGCAATTTGATCTCTAGTTCCTCTACCTCTTCGAAACCCAGCTTGTACTTCTTGCAGTTCTCTATCCATGTACTGTTGAAGCCTAGCTTGTAGGATCTTGAGCATGACCTTGCTAGCGTGTGATATGAGTGCAATTGTGCGATAGTTTGAACATTCCTTGGCATTGCCCTTCTTTGGGATTGGAATGTATACTGATCTTTTCCAATCCTGTGGCCACTGTTGCGTTTTCCAAATTTGCTGGCAAATGGAGTGCAGAACTTTAACAGCATCATCTTCTAAGACTTTGAATAGTTCAGCTGGAATACCATCACCTCCACTAGCTTTGTTGTTAGTAATGCTTTCTAAGGCCCATTTAACTTCACATTCCAGGATGTCTGGCTCGAGGTCAGTGATTATACCGTCGTGGTTGTCAAGGACATCGAGGTCTTTCTTGTATAGTTCTTCTGTGTATTCTTGCCATCTTTTCCTAATCTCTTCTGCTTCTGTTAGGTCCCTACCGTTTTTGTCCTTTATCATGGCCAGCTTTGCATGGAACGCTCCCTTGATTTCTCCAATTTTCTTGAAGAGATCTCTAGTCCTTCCCATTCTATTGTTTTCTTCTATTACTTTGCACTGTTCATTCAGGAAGGCCTCCTTATCTCACCTTGCTGTTCTCTGGAAATCTGCATTCAGTTGGGTAAATCTTTCCTTTTCGCCTTTGCCTTTGCCTTTGGCTTTCCTTCTTTCCTCTGCTATTTGTAAAGCCTCATCAGAAAGCCACTTTGCTTTCTTACATTTCTTTTTCTTTGGGATGGTGGTGATTGCTGCCTCCTGTACAATGTCACGAACCTCCGTCCATAGTTCTTCAGGCACTCTATCAGATCCAGACCCTTGAAACTATTCTTCACCTCTACTGTATATTCATCAGGGGTGCGATCTAGATCAAACCTGAACGGCCTAGTGGTTTTCCCAATTTTCTTCAGTTTAAGCCTGAATTTTGCAATGAGTAGCTCATGATCTGAGCCACAGTCAGCTCCAGGTCTTGTTTTTACTGACTGGATAGAGCTTCTCCATCTTTGACTGCAAATTATATAGTCAATCTGATTTCGGTGTTGCCCATCTGGTGATGTCCATGTGTAGAGTCGCCTCTTAGGTTGTTGGAAAAGGGTGTTTGCTATGACCAGTGTGTTCTCTTGACAAAACTCTGTGGCATATTGCTCCTAATTCAAGTCTGTCTTCTCAAAACCCACCTTGCAAGCATATGCATATTTGTTGCTATCTCATGGTATATATTTTGTTCATATTAGGTTGTATGTCCACGAGCCTGCGATTTGGTGTGAGTCTTTGAACGCATACATGCCTTTGAGAGAATCCCTCTACCAAAGGCATATACAGGTTAAGCAGGGGGCACAGCAGCTAGTGGGAACATACACGCGTGACCCTGATGTTGATCTTCCTAGGCCAGTGGTGTCTACTTCAGCAGCTTAAGCAGAAGAGGTAGTGGTGTTGTTGCCAACCTCCAGGTAGCACCTGGAGGTCTCCCACTATTACAATTGATCTTCAGACAACCAAGATCCGTTCCCCTGGAGAAAATGGCTGCTTTGGAGGGTGGGCTCTATTGTCTGGAGATCAACCTGCTGATGTCCCTCTCCTGCTCCCATTCCCAGGCTTAACCCCCAAAATCTCCAGGTGTTTTCCCCAAGCCAGAGCTGGCAACTCTAAGAGAGCCAGTATGGTGTCGTCGTTAAAAGCAGCACACTCAAATCTGGAGAGCCGGGTTTGATTCCCCACTCCTCCCCCACGTGAGGCCTGCTGGCTGACCTTGGGCCAGTTCTCTCTCAGAACTCTCTCAGCCCCACCCACCTGCCTCACAAGGTGCCTGTTGTGGGGAGAGGAAGGGAAAGGTGATTGGAAGTTGCCTTGAGACTCCTTAGAGTAGAGAAAGGTAAAGGTTTCCCGTGCGCGAAAGCTAGTCAAATCTGACTCTAGGGGGCGGTGCTCATCTCCGTTTCCAAGTCGAAGAGCGAGCTCTGTCCAAAGACACTTCTGTAGTCAAGTGGCCAGCATGACTAAGCGCTGAGGTGCACGGAACGCTGTTACCTTCCCACCGAAGCAGTACCTATTTATCTACTTGCAATTTCTTGCTTTCGAACTGCTAGGCTGGCAGGAACTGGGGCCAGAGACGGGAGCTCACTCCGTCATGCGGCACTCGGGCCTCAAACTGCTGAACTACAGACCTTCTGGTTTGCAGCTCAGCGTCTTAACCTCTGAGCCACCGCAGCCCCTACAAGAGTAGAGAAAAACGGGGTATAAAACCAGCTCTTCTTAATGGTTACCTGCGCTTGTTTGGGAAACTCTTGGTATTTGGGGGTGAAGCTTGGGGAGAGTGGGATCTGGAGAACGGAGGGACCTCAGTGGGTATCATGCCACAGACAAGAGTCTACCTTTCTAAGGAGCCACTTTCTCCAGGGGAATTGATCTCTGTTGCGTCACCTTGAGGCTGATAACTCTACCAAGACCCAAGGCAAGAACACTTTCTCAAGCTCAAGCTGTAATGCAGGCCCGTAGCTACAGTGGGGCATTTCAGGGCCCAACCAAGGCCCCTGCCAAGGCCCCACAACTTCCATCTAGACCTCCGCTGCCGCTACCTCATCCCCAAGCATGTCTTGCTTCCTCAAATGCTGTCAGTGCCCCCCGAATTATTTAAAGGCCTCCCGAATTACAAAATCCTGGCTACAGGCCTGTTGTAATGGAAACACTAGTGTTGAACTTGGGACCTCTTGCACTCCAAATCACGGGTTCTACTCTTAAACTGCTGTTTCTCATCTCCAGGGCAATACCAGCCCCGTTACCCCCCCTCCCCAAATCAGTTTTCTACCTGCCAGATCAGCAGTTGCTGATCACTTTCCACGCAGTCTCTTGACTCGGGAGAAAAACCTGGCTCCAGTTCTCACCCTGACAGCCTAGATGCAATTCATATTTGAGATATTTAACTGCTCATTATCCCCCGTCAAGCCCCAATTTACACTCAAACCTAAAGGGAAAACCACTGTGCAGAACAGACTGGAAGGTGTAAAACAGAATGATTCAAAAGGGCATTTTTACATAGTGAATAAGATTGTAGTTAACGCCAGTGGAATTTAAGGCTGTCCTTGTTTAAATTATGCAGTGCTTACTGAATCATCTTCTAAAATTTTGTAATCTGGTTTTATTTAATAAAAATTGCCCATTATAACAGGTTTTTCACTGTATTGTTCCCCAATCTTATAACTCCTGCTTCATTATCTGTGATTGAGTGCAACGTTCTCTAATTTTGTTGACAATTACTGTGTTTCTTACTGCATTGTAATCTCATGAATAAATTGTAATCTCTTGAGGTGTAATCTCTTGAATAAATAAAACAATAAGTCTCAGCAAGAGAGGCGATCTGTAAAGGAAATTAAACAAAAGACATACTCTGCGGATCTTTTAATGGGATATATGAGACTCAGGTGGATTATTGGATGTTGAAAATCT
The DNA here is from genome assembly GCF_001447785.1 of Gekko japonicus. NCBI lineage: Eukaryota > Metazoa > Chordata > Lepidosauria > Squamata > Gekkonidae > Gekko > Gekko japonicus. Next base: position 142,680 of record NW_015161464.1, on the reverse strand, counting down.
ATTTTAAAAACAAATAGAACAAAAAGAGAGCATATAAATATTTACAGACGTACAGAATTGGGTTGTGCCAGCCCATTTTGAAAGCGCCACTTGTTTGTATAAGGAAATTTGATTGTGTATTGTTTATTTAACTGGAAGACTGTATTTTGCCTTTGTTTCATTGACAGCAGCTCACAAAATTGTGCACAGATCCAAACACTAACATCAAGCTAAAACCAGTAAAACGGCTCCACCAAACAGATTAAAAGCCGCAGAAGAGGTAAATATGGCCGACGGGGCATTTTTCAGCAGACGGGAGAGGAAGCGGCATGTCACATGCCTGGAAGGGGGCCTAGAATTGCCAACTCCCTCTTGGAAAATACCTGGAGATTTGGGGAGGGTGGAGCCTGGGGAAGGCAGGGTTTGGAGATGGGAGGTACCTGAGCAAGGTGTAATGCCACAGAGCTCACCCTCCAGAGCAGCCATTTGCTCCAGGGGAACTGACCTCTATTGTCTGGAGAGCAACAGCAATCCCAGGCCTTGTAGAGAAAGAGGTACTTTTCTCCCTTTCTCACCGTACAAGAACTCGTGGGCACTCAATGAAATTGCTGAGCGGTCAGGTTAGAACGGATAAAAGGAAGTACTTCTTCACCCAAAGAGTGATTAACACTTGGAATTCACTGCCACAGGAAGTGGTGGTGGCTACAAGCATGGACGGCTTCAAAAAGGAATTAGATAAGCATATGGAGCAGAGGTCCATCAGTGGCTATTAGCCACAAGGTATAGATAGGGGCTCTGGGGCAAGTGATGCTCTGTCTTCTTGGTGCTTGGGAGGGTCAACAATGGGAGGGCTTCTAATGGACCTACTGATGGCACCTGGTGTTTTTGGTCACTGTGTGACAGAGTGTTGGACTGGATGGGCCTTTGGCCTGATCCAATATTGGCATCTCTTATGTTCTTATGTCACCCTTGCCTACCAATGCTTACCTGACTAGCGGGCAGAAACTGGGGCCAAACGGGAGGTGGGGAGGTGTTGTAGGAAGAAAATTAAAAGAAAAATAAGGCCTGTCTAGGAAGATCTGGCAGTAGAGTTCCTGAGATTCCTATGGCTAACCAGAAATAACAAGGGTAGCTCTAGGAATTGCCTGAAACTCTATGGTCAGAACCTCCTCTAAATCTACAGTACAGCTTCTGTGATTCCTAATGCTACCCAGAAATAACAAGGGTAGCTCTAGGAATTGCCCAAAACTCTATGGGCAGAACTTCCTGTAAGCAGACAAGGCCTAATTGTTCTCATGGGACACTGCCCCTCACAACCCTCCCACCACTTGTCAGGAACTGGCAACCCTACTTCATCCACCAAAAACTTTCTCCCCACTAGTAGTCCCAGATGGCAATCCCAAGTAGGGTTGCCATTCCCCAGTTGGGGCAGGGGATCGCCTGGTTTTGTGGGAAATCCCCCCCCCCCCCAACAGCAACATTGTGCGATTTGCCTATGTCACCTGGAAGTGACATAGGCATGTTGGGGGAGGGCGACGCTCTGGTTTTTGGACAAAACTCTATGGTTTGAGGGTGATTTTACCACAGAGTTTTGCTCCCAAACCAGAGCGTCACCCCCAATGTGCCTACGTCACACCTGGGTGACGTAGGCACAGCATGCAATGTCACTTCCGGTGACGTCAGCACATCAGGGTGACGCTTCAGGCTCCTGGAACATCCCTCCCTCCCACCTCCACCGGTGTCTCCAATGGACCTGGCAACCCTGTTCCTAGGAGGGTGAATCAAGTAAAGGTTCCTGAAACGTTACGGCAGAATGGGTACTGGTGGACACACAAAATGGTTGCTGTGAGAGGCAGGACCAATCACAAAATGAGGACTGAGACAATCTCAAAAAGGTGGGAAGCTCCACCACCCCAAGCATCCTTGTGGAGGCAGCCATATTCAAATGAGTGCTCCCCGCAGACCCGAGGGTGATGCCTCCTGGGATCCTGCTGCGGGAAGGTGGAGGAGAGCAGGTGTTAGTTCATTCCTGAAACAAGATCCAAAGGCTTAGGAAGCAAGCAGCCTCCATGGACCCCAAGTACATGTTTCCAGTGAGGTAAAAAAAAAAACAAATTAAAAGTAAACAGATACTTAGTCCACAGGAGAAAGCTAGTTGCATCTTTTAGACAGCCCTGCATCTTTGCTGCTGTCACAGGGGAACCTGGTTCTCAGCTCCAGGGTGAGAAATTCCTGATTTGGGGGTGAAGAGGAGAGGAGGAGGAGGAGATTGGATTTATACCCCACCCTTCACTACCCAAAGCAGTCTCAGAGTGGCTTACAAACTCCTTTCCCTTCCCCTCCCCACCACGGACACCCTGTGAGGTAGGTGGTGCTGAAAGAGCTCTGAGAGAAACAGCTCTTTTTCAAGGACAGCACTGTCAGAACTATGGCTTGCCCAAGGTCATCCAGCAGGTGCAAGTGGAGTGGGGAATCAAACCCAGTTCTCCCAGATTAAAGTCCGCGCACTTAACCACTACACCAAACTGGCTGGAGGGGGTGGGATTTAGGGAAAGGAAGGGACCCGGTGGGGAATAATGCCCTGAAGTCCAATCTCCTCCAAAGCAGTCATTTTCTTCAGGGACACTGATCTCTGTAGTCTGGAGATCAGTCGTAATTCTAAGAGATCTCTAGGCCCCACCAAGCGGTTGGCAACCTTAGTTCAGAACTGGAGACACCACCACCCCAATCTGTAATGGGCCTTTGGTGGGGGTGGAAAGTGCTGACAAGTTGCAGCTCACTTACGGCAACTCCCCAGAGGGTTTTCAAGACCAGAGATGTTCAGTGGTGGCTGGCCATTGCCTGCCTCTGCATAGCCACCCTGGACTTCCTTGGTGGTCTCCCGTCCAAATACTAACCAGGGCCGACCCTGCTTAGCTTCTGAGATCTGAGAAGATCGCTGGTCTGTGCCATCCAGGTCAGGGAAGTGGGCCTTTAAAAACTGCAACAGGCAGGGCTTGTGCAAAGCCAATCAGAGACGTTTGTTTTAAATTGAGGTTTCCGCTTGCCGTTATAATGAAGGTTGTTTCAAATTAAGCACTTTAAATGTCAAATCATTCATCAGAACATCTAATTTGCATCTCCCAGGAATAAGCTGACCAGATCTCTCCAGAGTATTAACAGACCCTTGAGGGCACTTAAAGATAAATGGACCGCTATTTAGCTAGGCAAGATGCAAAAAGGTGGAGAGCTAAGTTTCATTCAAGTGACAGCCAGCCAGCCAGTACACATTCTAAGTAAGAAATATGTGCTTTGCTGACCCCTAAGATGGAATTTTGCTCCTTTTAAATGCATGTCAGTAATGTCAATAATGTCACACTGGTCAAGATTTTGTAGTCCTGCCCTATGTGTAAGAAGAAGAGATTGGATTTATACCCCACTCTTCACTACCCAAAGGAGTCTCAGAGCGGCTTACAAACTCCTTTCCCTTCCCCTCCCCACAACAGACACTCGGTGAGGTAGGTGGGGCTGAGAGAGCTCTGACAGAAACAGCTCAAGGACAGCTCTGGCAGAACTACGGCTTGCCCAAGGTCATCCAGCAGGTGCAAGTAGAGGAGAGAGGAATCAAACCTGGTTTTCCCAGATTAGAGTCAGCGCACTCCCAGATTAAAATCCACACAGAGATTAGAGTCCCACCTCTCTGTAACTGTTGCACGATCATATTCCAATTGAAAACCCCAACTTCAAGTATAGAATAATGGGGTCTGAACTTGCTGAGACAGAGAGGGGTCATAGTGGATAACTCAGTGAAAGTGCCAACACAGTCTGCTACAGCAGTGAAAAAGGCAGACTCTTATGTTAGGGATTATTAGGAAAGGGGCTAAAAAAACCTGGCCAATAATGTCATGTTCCTTTAACAGATCTGCAATGTGGCCTCATTTGGAATACTGTATACAGTTTTGGTCACTGTGCCTCAAAAAGACATGGCAGAGCTGGAAAAAGTACAGAGGAGGGCAACCAAGATTATTAGGGGGTTGGAGCATCTTCCCTATGAGGAAAGGCTGAAGAGTCTGGGACTTTTCAGTTTAGAAAAGAGACGACGAAGGGGGGACACGATAGAGGTTTATAAAATTATGGATGGGGTAGAGACATTTGACAAAGGGGAATTTTTCTCCCTCTCCCCAAATACTAGAGCTCTCGAGGGCATTCAATGAACCTGATAGGCAGTAGGTTCAGGATGGACAAAAGGAAATACTACTTTACACAGAGAGATTAAAATGTGGGATTCGCTGCCAGAGGATGTAGTGATGGCCATAGGAATAAACAGATTTAAATGGGGAATTAGATAGATTAATGGAAGATAAGTCTATCAATGGCTGCGGTCACACGGGCAGGAAAATGCGGGGGGGAAGCATGGCTGTTTGCCCCGGGGCTAAATAACGTGCGGTTGCGCGAGCAGACCTACCATGGAGGTCCCGTGGAGGTCCCGTGGTAGGGGGGAGGTGCCGATCACTCCACAGTACTGCGGCGCGGCAAAGAAGTGGGGCGTGGGGCAAACGGGGTTGTTGTGTTTTTTTTTAAACTGAAGTGTGCGCATGCTCCGTTGGGTGCTTGTGTGCATCCGTGGAGACTTGGGGAAAAAAAACCTTTTTGCGAGGGGACATGGGCGGGCGCCGGAACTACTACTGGAAACGCGATCAGACGCCCGCCCTTGCCCCGCGGTTTCCGGAAACTAGTACCTCCGAGGTACTAGTTTTTTACTGCGCATCTTCGGCGGGAAGCCTCGGGTTCGCCACGGGAGCTCTACACTTCCCAGATGTGGTGGTGTGATCGCACCCGGAAAATCCGCCTATCTTCTGTCTCTGCAGCATGGCTAATGCTCCATGTGACCGCAGCCAATGACTACTAGTCAAGGTGACTGAGGGGAACCTCAGCATTCAGAGGCACTAATCCTCTGAATCACAGAGACAGGAGGCAACACCAGGGGAAGGCCTCCATCTCTATGCCCTGTTACTGCCCCTCCAGAGGAATTGGTTGGTCACTGTGTGAGACAGGAGGCTGGAGTAGATGGATTACTGGTTTGATACAGCAAGGCTCTACTTATGCTCTTATCGGGTGAGGGCCTCGGCCTCCATGACCTGTTGTTGGCTGCCCAGAGGAACTGATTGGCCACTGTGTGAGACAGGAGGCTGGACTAGATGGACCACTGGTCTAATCCAGCAGGGCTCTTCATATGTTCTTAAATTCAATTGGAATTGGAGAATGGATATGCTAGCTGTTTCTAGTATCAACTTCTGCGGGTTCAAACTCTGGGAATATCTCATGTTCCACTTAATGGTAAGAAATTTTGAATAGCTTGGGTATTCCAAAGACTACCTTAAGATTAGTTTCTGAGGCCCTGCTATCCACTGTTTGTGTTGTTCAGTCGCACAGTTGAGTCCGACTCTTTGCGACCCCATGGACCATACCGGGGACAAGGCCTTTTCTGCGGTGACACCAATTTGTGGAACATGTTCCTCAGGTATAGTCATATGACACTGAAGAAAAATTATCCTTTAGGATGACTAATGCCATATTATAATGCTGCTTGCTCTACTTGCTTAAGAATGAATTTTTGTGCTATATGAGCTGGCAAAATAGCCAGAAGCTTCAGAAGCAATTTCTGCTGGCTAAACACAGCTTCTTATCAGTAGATAAGACAAGAGGTATGAAAAAAATTGGTTCATTTTCCAATTCAGATCTAACGGAACCCCCCCCCAATTCAGAGCTAACGGAACCCCCCCCCAGTATTCTGAATATTCCCAAACATCAATATCAGTTTTGTATTGACATTTGGGTAAATATTCAGGAAACCTGAATTTATTCGGCTCCATTATAACCTACGTGGACTGTCCTCATAGGGATTTAAACTTTAAATGCCTGCTGAGTTCACTCACAAATTCACACTGCTACGGCTGATCATCTGTATTTGGCTGAATAAATACCTGAAAAATACTGATAAGTTATTTTTTGGATACTTATTTGGCTCGGTATATACCAAGCACACACTACTAGATAAGATCCCAAGAATGTAAGAAAAAGATTTGGGGCATCCACAGGAGGACACTACTAGCTACACTAGCAAACATCAGCAGATGGCTGGATGTATTGCGTCGTCATGCTGTGTAACTAGTAGGAATGGAGGTGATGTAAAGATGACTGGAGTACAGATGTAAGGTATCATGGAGAAGGAGCAAGAAGAATGTTTTTGTAACTTTTGAAGTTAGGAAGGATTCTTTGGCCAAGGCGCAATACAGGTGTAGATTTTTTTCGCTGCCTCAGTGTGACTGCTGGATAAAGCACCCCTCATTCAGGACCCAAATGTTTCACCATCAGCATCAACACTGCTATCTTTTGATCTTATTCTGAATCAGATCCTTGGTCCATCATTGTCAGTACTGTCTACTCCAGGGGTCCCCAACCTTTTTGAGCCTGCAGGCACCTTTGGAATTCTGATACAGCGTGGTGGGCACAGCCACAAAATGGCGCCCACAAAATGGCTGTCACAGAAGGTGCAGCCAGGCACAAAATGGCTGTCACAGAAGGTGCAGCCAGGCACAAAATGGCTGCTGCAGCCATGTCTTTAAAAATCTTCACAGCCGATCAAATCTCCAATAGACAATCAGAAGCCTTGCTGGGGAAAGCACTACTTGGCTCCACACGCTTTTAAAAAACTGTTGGTGGGCACTAGGGTAGGGTTCCCATTCCCCAGGTGGGGGCAGGGGATCCCCAGATTTAGCAGGCTCCTGCCCACCACTCGCCAACGGGAGAAAATTTCCCCCACCCCAACACCATGTACAACACACTGATGTCACCCAGAAGTGACGTCAGTATGTCGGTGAAGTCGGCGGGGGGGCATACTTTGCTTTTTGGGCAAAACTCTATGGTTTGAGGCCATTTTTACCATAGAGTTTGCCCAAACAGCAGAGCACCACCCTGATGTTGCTGGTGGACTGACATCACTTCCAGGTGACGTCAGTGCATTGCACGACGTCCCCCCACCCCAGAACACTCCCAACCCTCCCCCACTGGTGCCACAAGGGGACCTACTAACCCTATGCCATGGCATCCATGGGCACCATGTCAGGGACCCTGGCCTACTGAACAGATGGCAAAACTACAAACTGCTTTATTCACCCAAGCATTTGTCAGAAGGTGGCTTTTATTTATGTATTTAAAAGATGTCTACGTCTCCTCAGAGTCCTGATCAAGGTGACTTACAATTAAAAAATAAGACGCTGACAACACAGAAACCAGCACGCTATTTAGGAAAAAAAATTAAAACAAGCCCTTGGAAATAAACGGCATGGAACTATCCATATATTTTAATGGTCTCCTCCTGTTTTATGGATCGCTTTTGTGCTGGTTATATCCAACGGGTTGTGTTTTAATGGCTGGTGTTTTAATATTGTGGTGTTTTTTAAAAACAACAACAACTGTAAGCCGCTTCAAGCAGGACTAAGTGATGGCATGGAAACATTCTAAATAAATATACTGAACAGACCAAACCAGAAGCAGACTATTAGAAACCTGGAAAGAAACTCCTAATTAAAAGCCTGGGTTAAAAAAAAAAGACGTTTTGGCCTAGTGCCTAAAGACAATAAAGTAGATGCCAGGCGAGCCTCGAGGCTTTCTGCTTCTGGTATATTTTAGCTGATGCTGTTGGATTTTTACCGTATTCAGATTTTACCACTGTGTACTGTGAGCCAGCGTGAAGACTTGATAACAGAAAGGCAGTTGACAAATATTGTAAATGAATACAATTGTGCTCATGTTGCACAGAAACTTGAATTTTGCCTGGGAAGGTCCTAAGGATTTGTCCAGAGAGCTTTAATTTGAGGATATGCTGCTATTTCAACATTTCCACCTTCTTGGTGCGCCATAGGGAGCCCAGCCTGCAGGTGGGACCCAGGGATCCCCCAGAATTACAGCTATGAGATCAGTTCCCCTGGAGAAAATGGATGCTTTGGAGGGTGGACTCTCTGGCATTGTACCCCACTGAGGTCCCCTGCCCTCCCCAGGCTCCATCCCCAAATCTGCAGGAGTTGCCCACCCTGGATCTGTCAACCCTCCCCTCCCCCCATTCCACACTGGTGGTCAAAGGGGGAGATATGGTAACCCTAGACTACTATGCAGATATCCAGGGTGCTTTAACCTGTCTTTGTCCTCATTGGTTGGGCAACAACTGGGCAGTGACATCCCATGTGGCGCTCTCTTCATGAATCAAGGATTCGGTGTCCCCGAAGATGCAGAACCCCCGCCCCACCCCCCACGGAGCCCTAGTGTTACATTTGCGCACCAGCCCAAGGATACTGGAAGCTCTCTCTTTTCTCGATTCCTTAGAAATGTGTGTCAGTAATCACTCTGCACTCCTGGCGGATGGGGACAAACAGATTTAAAAAGGCTTCCTTTTGCAGGTAATTGCCCACTTAATCAAGTTCGATCAGTCCCTGTCAGAGTGGGGGACATTCTTCCACACTTGGTCAGTAGAAATCCATAGCTATTATTACAATATGCAAATAGACAGGGACAGGAATAGGAAAGGGGGGGGGAAGGTTTGCTTTACCCAAACACTGATTTGTTTTTCTCTGCACAAGGGTGGATTCTTTCCATTCCTGTAATTTTTTTAATTGTGTGTGTATATGGATATCTTGTCATTTCTGCAAGGATTTCAAGGCCGCATTGAATGGGGTTATTCCATTTCACTACATAAGAACATAAGAGAAGCCAATGTTGGATCAGGCCAAAGGCCCATCCAGTCCAACCATCACAGTGGCCAAAAATACCAGGTGCCATCAGGAGGTCCAACAGTGGGGCCAGGACACTAGAAGCACACTATGCCTACCAGGGGATGTTTGGTGTGTGGTTTGTCCTCTCTGATATCTTGGTATGGACGCTGTGTAGTTTGAGCACTTTACTAGTTGATTGGGTTTTAAATCTGTACAGTATGTTTTTAAATATACTAAAGTATTGATGTTTTTATGAGCAAGTTTTTGCCATGTAAGCCGCCCTGAGCCCTACGGGGGAGGGCGGGGTATAAATTTAACGAATAAATAAAATAAATAAATACATTCTAACCCGACTGCTCAGCAATTTAATTGACTGCCCACGAGTACATCCTTCAAGAGTAGCGATGCCAACCTCTGGATGGGACTTGGCATCCCCTAGAATTACAGCTCATCTCCAGACTACAGGGATCAGTTCCCCTAGAAAAAATGGATGCTTTGGAAGGCGGATTCTGTGGAATTTTACCCCACTGAGGTCCCTGTCCTCCCAGGGCTCCACCCCCCCCAATCTCCAGGAGTTTCCCAACCTGGAGTTGGCAACTGCAACCCTAACCACCACCCCCATCACTCACCAGTGGCTAAGCAGGATTTGGTAACCGGACTCTGGAGAACTCAAAGTAGTCGTCTAAATTAAGGAGTAGGGCCAGTTTCTAAGAATTCATAGGCATGGAGAAACCCTATTGGCTCTTTATGTCAAAATAATAGCTACTGGGGTTGCTTCTACACCTGTGTTTTGGTCCAAGTTGGTCCTTAGTATGAAGAAGAGAAGAAAAAGAAGAGTAGGTTTTTATACCCCGCTTTTTTCTACCTTAAGGAGTCTCGAAACAGCTTACAATTGCCTTATCCCTTCCCGCCTCCCATAACAGGCACCCTGTGAGTTAGGTGGCGCTGACAGGGTTCTGAGAGAGCCGTGACTGGCCCAAGGTCACCCAGCAGGCTCCATGTGGAGAAGTGGGGAATCAATCCCAGTTCTCCAGATTAGAATCAGCCACTCTTAACCACTTACACCATGCTGGCTTCCCCCCCAACATTTCAAGTAGTATCACAGTGTGTTTGTGTATGGTGTAGTGTTTAGACTATTTATCTGAACACAGTTTGAGTCCAGTGGCACTTTTAAGCCGAGCAAAGTTTAATTCTGGGCATAAACTTTTGTGTGCACGCACACCTCTTCAGAAGCCTGTGAGTCTGCAAGCTGCAGGAGCTCCTTCTGCACATCTGCCATCGATAGCCGGCCAGCAGCTCTGTCCTCGGGTGAGCTCTGTCCTCAGTGTTCCATCTAAGCTGAGTTAGTGTGAGCCGGCTCACAGTTTTTTTAGCCTCCAGCTCATACATTTTTATCTTCGCTCAGGAAGGAGGGCTCCAGAGCAAACTAATTTATGCAGTAGCTTTGCCTGCTTACAAGTTTAATGCCAGTAGCTTGCAAAGTAGAATTTTTGCTCACAAGACTCCACAGCTTAGAGGGAGCATCAGCTACCATAGTGAAGGTGCTGCCAGCTGGCTGGCAGAGACAGACCCAGTTTTGAGTCCATCCTTAATCCCCCACCCCAGCACAGCAGTCCCCCATACCGCATGTACACGTGTGGGGATTTAAGAGTATTGCACAAGAGTAAGCCATGCTTTCGGTATGGTATGCCGGACAACGTGGAAAACACGTTGCTTGCTGTAGAGGGCAGTGGGGAAAGAGAAATGAGATCAGAATGGCAAAAGACTGGACGCTGACAGGCATTAGCGCAGGGGTCCCAAACAAGTTGCCCATCCATGTCACCCTGCTGATACCATGCCTGCTGCCCACCAAATGTTTTTGGAAAGTGGGTGGGGCCAGGTGGGTCTTTTGCCAAGCAGGGCTTCTGATTGCTCAATGGAGATTCGATTGGCTGATTTGATTTAAAGGCATTGCTTTGGCAGAAGCTGCCACCAGAGCACAAAGAGCTTCACTACGAGACTGTAGGTCATATAAAGAAGCCAGTTTGGTGTAGCAGTTAAGAACGGAAGACTCTGATCTGGGAGATGCGGGCTTGATTCCCCAGTCCTCCACATGCAACCAGCTCTCAGAGCTCTCTCAGCCCCACCTACCTCACAGGGTGTTTGTTGTGGGGAGAGGAAGGGAAGGAGATTGTAAGCCACTCTGAGACTCCGAGTGAAGAGCAGGGTATAAAACCAACTCCTCCTCCTCGTCTTCTGCTGCTGCTGCTACTCAAATGCCTCAAATCAATCAATTAATCAATCCATGGATGATGTAAGCTGTGCCAATATATATTTTTGCCCTCTGCTCTGCGTAACTCTTTTGTTTTCTTTCAGCCAGTTTAAAAGCCAACTTTGCCATGGCAGATGCTCAAAGCTATCCAAAAAGTATGTTATTTTTCTCTCCCCGCAATGATTACTAATGAAAGGATTTACTTTGAAAACCACAGCACCGGGGGCGAATGAAAAGATACGCCCACAAAATGAATTCCACAGAAACGAAAACAGAACGACGTTTTAAAATGATTATGCAAACATTATTTCACTGTTTAATTACAAGACATTTTTGCCACTTTATTCGGCATCCCGCAACATGAAAGACCGGGGGGACGGACCCCTGATGAGTTGGCAGGGACATCTAATTGCTAAAAGAAATATGGAAATAAGAGCTTGGATATAGCAATGCACAACTGGAAACATAAATGGATTTAAAGTAGTTTTGCTTGTGCAAGGTCTTCTGTTACCTTTAGCACTTTCCTCCCTGTATATTATAGTGCCCAGAAATAGGTTGCAGAAGACTTAGTGCAAATGGAATCACAACCGGGGTACAATAAGTCTGACCTAGAGCGGGTGGCTACCGTGGTGTTTTTCTTGGGTTTCGGCTTACACAAGAGCTCTGTTGCAGGCAGAAATGTCAGGGAGAGGTTGTGGCTCAGTGGCAGAGCATCTGCTTGGCATGCAGAAGGTTCCAGGTTCAATCCCTGGCATCTCCACCTAAAACAATCAGGTTGTAGGTAATGTGAAAACCATCTGACTGACACCTTGGAGTGTCAGCCTGAGTAGACAGAACTGATCCTGATGGACCAATGGCCTGATTCAGTATAAGGTAGTTTTATATGTTCAAGTTTTTGTACTGGAACCAACCCAAGGAATGTCTACAAGTCAGACAAGTGCAGTGGGATTTTATAAAACTTATTCAGAGCTATTGGCTCTTCCACATTCTCATTTTCATCACTTGAGTGTCCCTATTGTTTCTGGGTCTTTTCCCTTTCTGCACACATTTTGCTTCCCCAGTGGCTGATTTGATATTATATTTCTGTATGTCCAGCATATTTTCCGGCCGTTTTAAACAACAGGGACACACAAGCAATGAAAATGAGAAAGTGGAAGAGCCATATGTTCTGTAAAATTCAATGGGACATACTTTTTAGTGTGTTTGTTTAGGATTGCTGGGGGGTTTTATGAAGGGAAAACAAAACATCTACAAAACTAAATAGTCTTAAACCATTATTGGGGCCCAGAATTATATTCTTTTACAGCAAACCCAGTTGGCTGAAGATGCATACTGATCCTGCATTGAGCAGGGGGTTGGACTAGATGGCCTATATAGTAGTTTGTGTTTCAACTGTGATTCTATTCCTCACCTCTCAGTCTTCCTATAAGGAGCTCAATACTATGTATACTAGGAAATCTCATTTTATCCTCACAACAAGTCTGGGAACTAAGGTAGACTGAGAGAGAACTGGTTGGAAAGTGCCGAGTCTTGTGCAAGAGCTGTGCTAAGCAGTTTGTATTTCTACTTCGATCGTTGGGATCCAAGCCAATGACTGGCCCAAAGCCACACAGTGACCACCTAGCTGAACATGGATTTTAATCAAAACCTAGCATTTTCTTTCTATTACACCACAGGAGTCGTGCCATTGTTAAACACACACCCCACTCCAGTACTGATGGGTCTTGATTATTATTATTTTTTTGCCTTAGACTATTTTTGAACATCTGTTGGCCATTTGGGTGGATTACTCTCCTAACAGAGGATTTCTCAGATTCTGGATAGCTGGGACACACTGCTTTTGAAAATTAAGAAGAAGATATTGGATTTATACCCCGCCCTTCACTCGGAGTCTCAGAGCGGCTTACAAACTCCTTTCCCTTCCCCTCCCCACAACAAACACCCTGTGAGGTAGGTGAGGCTGAGAGAGCTCTGACAGAAACTGCTCTCTCAAGAACAGCTCTGACAGAACTATGGCTTGCCCAAGGTCATCCGGCAGCTGCAAGTGGAGGAGTGGGGAATCAAATCCGGTTCTCCCAGATTAGAGTCCGCGCACTTAACCACTACACCAAACTGGCTCTCAAAGGCACATGTTATTCTTATGCTTCACAAGGTTTACAGTTAAGATCCTGAAATAATAAAAACAGCCTACACTCAGGGTAGCCCGTCCTCATCTTTGATGAGGGAAGTCTTTGGAGGCAAGTCTGGAGCAGGGACTCATTCAGAAATGCAACAGGCAGCTCCCAAAGGGCAGGCAACTCAGCTGAATGCAAGGGAGTGACTGAGTGGACCCCTTATACTCAACACAAGATGTAGCAATATTGCCTGGTTCAGGCAGAGGCTAAATGGAAAAGAGGGGAAACCTCTCAAGCAAGGACACAACTTGGCAGCCTCTTCATGGCAACCTTTAATTATTTGATTAACATGCTTCTGTCAGAACGGGTTTCTCACAGCTCATTAGGGAGCCTCAGCCTATGGTATGACAAATAATGCCACGGGACCTGTTCCATATTCAGTGTTCCCAAATGTGACGAAAAAGAAAAATACTAAATTTCACCTTCAGCGGCAACAGAAGGCCGGTCTAAAAAGGTACCATTGGCAGAGCGGCTCTGCTCCTGCGGTGCAGGGAACACAGAATCAATTGAACATGTCATACCACACTGTGGGTATTAGGAAGACAGCAGAGTAAAGATCATCCACCCTATATTAGAGAGGTTTTATGAGTTCTCGGATGTGGAAGTAACCCGGAAAGTGTTATTTGATCCTAATCCACAGTCCATACTGAATGATGCTAAATTTTTAGCAACGGCTCATAAAATTCGCAAAGATAAAGTCCAGAAGTAAATTACAGGGCATGTGAACTTGTGAGGAGATAGTCTATTCGACTATGCTGTAAATCATTTTAGATCTTACTTGACTGCTTTTAGAATTGTGGATTTTAAACATAAATGTTATAGATGAGATAATCGAATCCTTAAAACTTTGTGTATGGTGGCATCTATAATATTACTGTGGTTTTGAAATAGAGATCTGTGCTGGCTATAAACCGAATAAATTATACAACTACTGTTATATTTCACTTGCTTATTATATAGTAAAGCTGTCCATACCTGATTCCTTTGGATCCTTCAAAAGGCCCATGGACTGTTATCGCTGCAAATATGTCCTTGTAACTATTTATACTGTCCTGGCGTGGATAGCCCAAGCTAGCTGGATATAGTCAGACCTCAGAAGCTAAAAAGGGTCAGCCCTGGGTAATATTGGGATGGAAGACCTCCAAGAAAGTCCAGGGCTGATAGCATGAAGATGGAGAGGAGGAGGAGGTTGGAGTTATACTCCGCCCTTCACTCGGAGTCTCAGAGCGGCTTACAATCTCCTTTCCCTTCCCCTCCCCACAACAGACACTCTGTGAGGTAGGCGGGGCTGAGAGAGCTTTTTTGAGAACGGCTCTTGAGAGAAGAGCGCTGAGAGAACTTGTGACTGACTCAAGGTCACACTAGTGGCTGCATGTGAAAGAGTGGGGAATCAAACCTGGTTCTCCCAGATTAGAGTGCATCTGGGTCATTTCCTGAGAAGCGCACAGGAGCAGAGCTTCGGGAGTAAAGAGTCCAGGGGGCGGACACATGCAACAAGCCCCACCCCCATGCTCCCAGCAGCCCTCAGTCAGAGCAAGAAGCAGCCAGGTAAGTTGCAGAGCTCCTCCCGGCCCAAAACAGTTTAGTGGCACCTTTAAGACCAAGTTTTATTCAGGTACAAGCTCTCCATCCTCTGCAAGGACAGATCTGCACGTGTGTCCCCCCCCCCGTAGCTAGCAATCCAAAACAGTCCAGTGGAGCCTGAGCAGTGGGTGTTGCCTTCTGACACACTTCTGTTGATGTCAGGGGGTGTGGCATATGCAAATAGGTTATGCTAATGAGGTATGCTAATGAGCTCCTGCACCTCTTTTTCTACGAAATGACCCCTGTTCTTAACCACTACACCAAACTGGCTCTCAGAAGCAGACAATGGCAAACCACCTCTAAAGGCCTCTTGCCTTGAAAACCCTGCAGGGCTGCCATTGGTCGCCTGTGACCTGATGGCCCTTTCCACCACCAATCATGTCTTTCTTATTTAGAGAATTAATATGCCACCTCCTCAAGGACCTGCTTAAGGTAGCTCACAAGGTAACAAACCACAAACCATCATAAAGAATGACAATGTAAACTCATGATTAACATAAACTCAATATTAAAATAAAGCTATAGAGAAGACAGGAAAACAACGGCCCTGTCCATACGAGCCCATTTGGGCCGGGAGCGGGACGGAACAGGGGTGGAGCAAACCGGCGCGATCCCACCTCAACATCTAGGGAGCGTCCCGGATCCGTCCCGGATCCGTCCCTTCCAGCGTTGCTCTGAAGGCCGAACTGCGTTGCTCCTGGCCGAACTGCGCATGTGTGAGCATGCGCAGTTCGCCAGGCTCCCCTTCCCACCGTCACTTTCTCCCCGGCATCTGATCGTGCCGGGGAGCGTTGCGATGCGGCTCGGGGGATCTCTGAGATCCCGCCGCGCCGTCCCAACTTTGCTGCGGCTCACATTAGCCGCAGTACAAGCGTCTTATTCCCTGCCGTGTGGCAGGGACCAACGTTTAGCATGATATCCATAAAACCATGCTCTGGCTAGAAGCAGACCATAAAAACAGCTTTAAAAGACAGAACTCATCCATTAAAAGCTAAGTTCAAGAGAAATGTTTTGAATTAGGCGCTTTCAGAATCAGCCCCTTCACTTGGAGTCTCAGAGCGGCTTATAAACTCCCTTCCCTTCCCCTCCCCACAACAGATGCCCTGTGAGGTGGGTGGGGCTGAGAGAACTCTAACACAAACTGCTCTTTTTCAAGGACAGCTGTGCCAGAGCTTGTGACTGACCCAAGGTCACATCAGCAGGTGCAAGTGGAGGAGTGGGGAATCAAACCCGGTTCTCCCAGATTAGAGTCCGCACACTTAACCACTACACCAAACTGGCTTTCACACACAATGCTCCCTCTAAGCTGTGGAGTCTTGTGAGCAAAAATTCTACTTTGTGAGCTACTGGCATTAAAGCTGTGAGTGAGCGATTTGGCTACTGCATAAATGAGTTTGCTCTGGAGCCAATGTGTGTGTGAGCTGGAGGCTAAAAAACTGTGAGCTAGCTCACTCTAACTCAGAGGGAATACTGACACACACCAAATAACACACTTCCAATCCACTTTCAGTGCACTCTGCAACTGGATTTTACTGTGTGGAATGGCAACATCCACTTGCAAATGGTCACTGAAGTGGATTGAAAGTGCATTATTTCACATGCGTGAAAGTGCCCGATTCAAAACATTACTCTATAACTTAGGCTTTTAATGGGTGGGTCAGTAAAGTAAGTGATCAGTGAACCTCAAGGGCGAGGGCGTTCCAAAGATGAAGTGCCACCACTGAAAAAGCCCTGTCTCTGGCTACTAGAGTTACCAGCTCCAGGATGGGAAATACCTGGAGATTTGGGGGTGTAGCCCAAGGAGGGGTAGAGTGCCATAGAGTCCGCTTTCCAAAGTGGCCAGTTTCTCCAGGTGAACTGACCTCTGTCACCTGGAGATCAGTTGTAATCCCAGGAGATCTCCAGCCACCACCTGGAGGCTGGCAACTCTACTTGTTGCTCCCAAGCTCCCTCTGTAAGCCTGGGGTGGCGGAGAGCTCTTAAATGGTGGGCTGAACAGTATGGGAGGCAGCTGTCCTTCAGTTAATAGATCTATCCATTAAAATAACATATAATATCTATATAATAACTCAAAATGTGTTTGTCCTTGGCTACAGGACTTCTCCCGCCATCCCCACCAGGCCTTGGGAATGACAGCGTGATTTGGGTTGGGTTTATTCGTACACCTGGCCGGTCTTTTGCCATATCAATCTCGGGAGCAAGCAGCAGGTGAGCAGCACATCACTCCGGCAGACTCTGGGATTGTAATGGATGGGAAGCCCAGAACGCCGCTGGCGCTATGAGTTTGGGAAAGATAAATAACAGCAGAACTGCGCCCATCCATCACCACCAGCGCTCAAGGGTACAGGGCAGCTACCGGAGCAGAGAAACAAGACGCTTTTGGGGAGAAAACAAATGAACAGCTAGTCGAGTTCCTGGCCCAGCCAACGGGGAGGGGGAATGCATTCCATCACACTCTCTCTTGGCAGGTGGTTCTACTTCGGAAGGGCTGGAGAACTGCCAGCAAGCCACGGACTGCTGACACGGAGGGTCTGCCCCTTCAATATAGGTCACTTCCACACAGAGATCTTTCTCAGCTTCAGCTACCAAAATCGCATAATTATTTTTTTTTTGGGGGGGAGAGCATCCACACATCAGGTGGCCCCACCTGGAGATCTCCTGGGATTACAACTGATTTCCTAACGGCAGGGATCAGCCCCCCTGGAGAAAATGGCTGCTTTGGAGGTTGGACTCCATACGGCAGTGTACCCCACGGAGGCCCCTCCCTCCCCCAAACCTCCCTCCCCCTAAGTCTCCAGGAATGTCCCAACCAGGGCTTCTCTTCTAGGGGAACACGCTGGAATGGAGTTCCAGAACCTCTTCAGCTTCAGCAGGATTCTTTTTAAAATTAGAAGAAGAGGAAGAAGAGGAGGAGGAGGAGGAGATTGGATTTATACCCCACCCTTCACTCAAGAGTCTCAGAGTGGCTTACGACCTCCTTTCCCTTTCCTTCCCCACAACAGACCACCCTGTGAGGTGGGTGGGGCTGAGAGAGCTCTGACAGAACTGTCCTTGAGAGAACAGCTCTGACAGAACTATAGCTTGCCCAAGGTCATCCAGCAGCTACAGGTGGAGTGGAGAATCAAACCCGTTTCTCCCAAATTAGAGTCCGCGCACTTAACCACCACACCAAAAAGTTTGTGAGTCTTCAGTATACAGACTGAAAACCTCTTTTCCCTCTTGAGAGTTCCGGCACCTCTTCCCCCCCCAAAAAAGCCCTGGTCCCAACCCCAAACTGGCAACCCTATCCATGCTGTGTCATACTACAATGGACCTTTCCTGATCTTCGGTACGCTCTTTCTTAAAACCACCATTCTCTGATCTTTGGGGGGTGGGGTTGCCAACTCTCAGATGGGAAATTCCTGGAGATTGGGGGCTGAGTTAGGGGAGAGGAGGAACTGCAGTGGGTGTAACAGCAAACAGCCCCCCCCCTAAGCAGCAGTTTTCTCCAGGGAGATCTCCAGGCCCCACCTGGAGGTTGGCAACCATACTTGGGGACAGTGCAGCAACTGCATGTTATCGGGTGGTCTGGATGAGAAGCTGCGCATTATCCAAGGTGATGCACATTCTGGCACCGTTTCCCACCCTTCCACCCCTGGTGGCTACCACAGCACCACCGCTTTCCAGGGGCTCCGCCACAACATCTCAGCAGTGTGTTGTCTAAGTCTTTCATGGCCGGAGTTCATTAGTTGTTTTCGATTTTCTGGGCTGTATGGCCGTGGTCTTGGCAAGACCACGACCATACAGCCCAGAAAAATCTACAACTAATCTCAGCAGTGGCTTCCCCACCCTACCCCCTGTTTTTTCTTGGAACATGAAGGGAATGGAGGAATTCCCTCTTGCAAATTCAGGCTTTCTGTAGAAGAAAAGAATAAACAGAGGACTTGCAAAGAATACTTGGGGGAAGGGAGCAATTGATTTGGAGCCCCGCTCAATGTGCAGTGGTGGGAGTCATCTGAGCTTCAGGCGAGGAGTTTCCAGCTCACACAGCCCTGTACCTCAGAAGTCTAGTGCTGTGGCACAATTCTCACGTTGTGCTGAGTGTGGTCCTCTAGCCCTGAACATGGGAGGGAGGCGGCGGCCATGTATCAATAGGAAAGTTCTGTGTAGGCCACTGCCTTGGGAGGGCTACTGGTGGTCAGGAGCACACTCAGCCAAGTGGTTCCTCCAGCACTGGCACTAAGGTTGCCAGGTCTGGGTTGGAAAATACCTGGAGACTCTGGTGAGGGTGGGGTTTGGGGAGGGGAGGGCCCTCAGCATGGTACAATGCCATAGAGAGCCCGTCCTTCAAAGCAGCCATTTTCTCCAGGGGAGCTGATCTCTGTCAGCTGGGGATCAGCTGTAAAAGCCGGAGATCTCCAGGCCCTACCTGGAGGCTGGCAACCCTAATTGGCAATGTGGCAGGATCAGCATGGACCTGAAGCAACAACAGAAAGCGGAAGATGGACCCGAGAAAGTGGAGAACAAAGACACAAAAGAAGAAGAAGAGAAAGATGGGGAAGGCTGTGATACCATCTCGAAGAGTCTGGCAAAACTCTTGGATCCGGAAGCAGAACTAGGGGCTGTTGCCCCTAAACCATCTAAAAACTAATTTGGACTTTGATAAGAGGAAAGGAAATGGCAAAACAAATTAACTCTGATAGCCTGTTTATTTTTAACACATAACTTTAATTCTATTTACACCTTAAAGAGATTGTGATTGCTTGCTTGACAACTTTCCATTAGTAATCTTCATTTTACTACTAAGATAACAGAGACGTATCCTTATATTTCTGTATTATGGATCCTTGTTACTCCTTAGTTTAGGTTGTTCCATTACCCTGACACTGTAGTTTTGTAGATTAGAAAATAAAAAATTTAAAAGACAAAATGGCTGACGCAGGAGACAGAGCCAGCCACAAAATGGCTGCCACAGCTTAACTCCAGTTAACACAGTGCTGGGGTGGCAGCTGCTTCCAAAGCAACATTAAAAAAAAATTATGCCAGAAAAAGTGTTGGCAGGCTCCATGGGGCCTCTGGGCACTGCGTCGGGGACCCCTGATCTATGCCCATTGCTGTCCGTTTGGTCTAGTGGTTAAGAGCGACGGACTCTAATCTGGGAGAACCAGGTTCCCCAGTCACAGTTCTCTCAGAGCTGTTCCCTCAAGAGCAGTTCTCTCAGAGCTCTCTCAGCCGTACCTACCTCACAGGCCGTCTGTTGTGGGGAGAGGAAGGGAAGGAGACTGTAAGCCACTCTGAGTGAAGGGCGGGGTATAAATCCAATCTCCTCCTCCTCCTCTTCTTCTGCTGCTGCTTCATCGTCCTCATCCTCACCACCACCACGTCCTGGACCTGAGCTGAGTGTACCCTGTGGTACTGCCGGCATTGGAAGCACCACATAGCTCAGCTGGTTCCATGGCAGTTTTAAGCTTGGCCCTAAACCCTTGCACAATACATGAGAAAGTGCTGTGGGAAGGGGCTATTTTTACTACTCCTGACACAACACTATATGGCAAAGTTCGGGGAACAGGGGAATTGGGATTGGGCAAGCATCCCTCAGGAGGAAAGGGGGCATGGTATAGCCGAACTACGTCAGATCCCAGAAGCAGGATCAGTACTTGGAGACCCACCAAGGAAGACTCTTTGCAGAGGAAAACAATGGCAAAGCACCTCTGCTTCTCACTTGCCTTCCAAGCCCCTTGCTGAGGTCACCATAAATCCATTGCGACGTGACAGCACTTAATTTACATTAATGTCCCCTGATCGTAATTTCAGACCCTCATTCTGAACAAATTTTCGGGTCCAGTGGAACCTTTAGGACCAACAAAGGTTTATTCAAGGTATGAGCTTTCGTGTGTGACAATTTTCCAAATACATTGGAATGGCAGATGAGGTTCTAAACTTATAGACAGGGATTTAACAGCAAATTAACATGTAACATGATAAAGACGTTTTAAGATATGCAACGACAGAACTAAATAACGAACTAAGGTGATAAGGTCAACTGTTTTTATTTATGAATGGTTTTTTATAAATGTATTGTTTTAGCTGTTTTAAATTTTTATGTAAGCTGCCCTGAGCCTGCCTTGGTGGTGGTGGGGTATACACTGAATGAATATATAAATAAGCAAACAGTTGTTTTGATTTAATTAAGAAGGGAAAGGACAGTAAAGCAATAAATATGTCAAAATAGGGGATAAATGTGTAAAGGTATCTTTTCTAATTGTGGGACGTTAACTGAGATTCTCCATTCGTCTCCTTGGCCCCGGTCACACAGAGAATTTGCCGCACGAAAGGCACGAATCTCGGGCGGATTTTCGGGGCACGATCATACCACAACATCTGGGAAGCGTAGCACACCCGTGGGCAACCCGTGGCGTCCCGCCAAAGATGCGGAGTTAAAAAGTACCAAGGAAAGTGCACTAGTATCCGGAAAACGCGCGGCACAGGCAGGCGTCTGATCGCGGGAGCGCTAGTATCCCGTGGCATCTGGCGCCCGTCCACGTCCCGTCATGAACCTGATGTTTTTCGTAAGCGCATGCGCACA
The DNA here is from genome assembly GCF_001447785.1 of Gekko japonicus. NCBI lineage: Eukaryota > Metazoa > Chordata > Lepidosauria > Squamata > Gekkonidae > Gekko > Gekko japonicus. Next base: position 121,380 of record NW_015161464.1, on the reverse strand, counting down.
AACACAAAACTGAAAGCAGTGCTACTCCGCGGAACTGCACATGCAGCATCGCCATGTGATCGCTAGCTAACAGCCGAAGCACGGAGACTCGGGGGACCGTGTGATCGGGCTATCGCGCTTTATTTTGCTCTGGGGCGAACAGCCACACCTCCCAGCCGCATTATCTGGCCCGTGTGATCAGGGCCCTTATAACCTTTGTCGAAAGTAGTGCAATTGAGCCCATGTGGGAGTGTGATAAGGCATGCAAAATATGTAAACGTTGTGGTTCTGTAAGAACACGCTGGATCTGAAGAAGAAGAATCGAAACTTTCGCAGCCAACAAAAGACATCAGCCAGTTTTCTTAGCCTCTCTGCAGACCTGAAAGCTTGGAAATTAAGAAGCAGTTAGAAGATGGAGCTGCAGTGGCTCAAGTGGTTAAGACGCTGAACTGCAGGCTGTGGAAGGTCGGTAGTTCAGCAGTTCGAGACCCGAGTGTGCCGCATGACGGAGTGAGCTCCCGTCTCTAGCTCCAGCTCCTGCCAACCTAGCAGTTCGAAAGCAAGAAATTGCAAGTAGATAAATAGGTACCACTTCGATGGGAAGGTAACAGTGTTCCGTGCGCCTTGGTGTTTAGTCGTGCTGGCCACATGACCACGGAAATGTCTTCAGACAGCGCTGGCTCTTCGGCTTTGAAATGGAGATGAGCACCGCAACCCTAGAGTCGGATTCGACTGGCTTTCGAGAAAGGGAACCTTTACCTTTACCCAGGGCTTTTTTTGTGGAAAAAGCCCAGCAGGAACTCATTAGCATAATAGGCCACTCCCCTGACAGCACAGCTCATTTGGCATTATAGGCCACACCCCCATGTTACCAGAAGTGTGCTCATCCAGCCACACCCACCTTTCGCTTCTTATTTCGTTTACCCTGTTCGTTGCCAAAACCCAGGGCCTTTTTGTAGCAGGAACTCCTTTGCATGTTAGGCCACACACCCCTAATGTAGCCAATCCTAATGAGTTTCTGCGGTTGGGTGTGGCCTATTATGCTAATGAGTTCCTGCTGGGTATGGCCAACTTGGAAGCCAGCCGGAGCTCCGTTCCTGTGCGTTCCTACCTAAGAAGATAATAGCTGTTTTCAAGGATGGCATACAGCCTGTTATATTGGTCTTGCTCTAGGGAGGTTTCTTTGCGTATACTTACACTTGTGTAATTTGTTTCAGAGCCTTAGTGCTTTAATAAGTAATATGTGGATCATACTAAAGGATTTACATTCTAATCTCTATGCATGACTTTTTCATTAATTGTATATGAGACTTATGCCTTTAAGCAGCACTTGAATGTTATCTGACCTTTAGTAATTGGTGCTCTCCACAGTGTATTTTGTTTTTGTTATTGTACTCAGTACCTCCGTGGTCCCGTTGTATTTAGTGTCCCACCTGGATGTCGGCAACCCTAATTCTGTGCCTGCTGAAGACCAATGAACCTGCTCAACCCTTGCTGGGCTATCTTCTAGGGTGTGGTGGGTCCTTTTAAAGGAGCCAGATTGGTGTAGTGGTTAAATGGGCGGACTCTAATCTGGGAGAACTGGATTTGATTCCCCACTCCTCCACTTGCACCTGCTGGATGACCTTGGGCAAGCCATAGTTCTGGCACAGCTGTTCTTGAAAAAGAGCAGTTTCTGTCAGAGCTCTCTCAGCCCCACCTACCTCACAAGGTGTCTGTGGTGGGGAGGGGAAGGGAAAGGAGTTTGTAAGCCGCTCTGAGACTCCTTTGGGTAGTGAAGGGTGGGGTATAAATCCAATCTCTTCTCTTCTTCTTTTTCTTAAATTTACAAAGTAATATTTCCCTGCATCTCCGGGTAATCCCCCAGGTAGGCAGAAATCCCCTACCATGTCTGTAGGTAGCTCCATTTCATTGTTCCACCAATAAACACGGGGCTCCTGAGTTTGCTATTAGATATATTAAAGTAACATGATAAGCTTCCTCATTACCCCCCTCCCACACACACACACACGCACTCTGAGAAACATTGAACCTGTTAGGAAAATTGATGCTGACCTCTGATAACTGGATGCACACCCAAGGTCACCTCATGTGGATTAGCTAATGTACTTTCACTGCTCTTCTTCCACAAGTTCAGCTGTCGTGCAGTATAAAACCAGATTGCTGAATATCACGGTCACTTAACACTATGCTGTCTTCTCAGAGCTACAGCTGGGGATGCCGGTTCTGGGTTGGGAAATTCCTGGAGATTTTGGGAGTGGCGCGTGGGGAGGGCAGGGATGGAAAGGAGAGGAACCTCAGCAGGGTAGAATTCCACACAGAGCCCACCCTCTGAAGCAGCCATTTTCTCCAGGGGAGGAGGAGGAGGAGGAGGAGATTGGATTTATACCCCGCCCTTCACTTGGACTCTCAGAGCAACTTACAAACTCCTTTCCCTTCCCCTCCCCACCACAGACACCCTGTGAGGTAGGTGGGGCTGAGAGAACTCTGACAGAAACTGCTCTTTTTCAACAACAGCTCTGGCAGAACTACGGCTTGCCCAAGGTCATCCAGCAGGTGCAAGTGGAGGAGTGGGGAATAAAACCCGGTTCTCCCAGATTAGAGTCCATGCACTTAACCACTACACCAAACTGGCTCTTATCTTTGCCACCTGGAGATCAGTTGAAATTCTGGGGGATCTCCAGCTACCAACCGAGGGTTGCCAGTTCTGAGTTGGGAAATACTTGGGGAATGAGGGGAACCTCCACCACGTTCAGAGGCATTAAGAAGAAGAAGAGGAAAGCAAAAGGTGGGTTTGATTCCCCACTCACAGAAAAAGCTGATTAAATCTAACCCCAAGCAAAGTGTGTACGTGTACGTGTGTGTGTTTGTGTGGAAAGTGCCGTCAAGTCACAGCCGACTTATAGAGATCCCGTAGGTTTTCAAGGCAAGAGACCTTCAGAGGCAGTTTAAGAACATAAGAGAAGCCAATGTTGGATCAGGCCAATGGCCCATCCAGTCCAACACTCTGTGTCACACAGTGGCCAAGAACACCAGGTGCCATCAGGAGATTCACCGGTGGGGCCAGGACACTGGAAGCCCTCCCACTGTTGCACCCCCCTAAGCCCCAAGAATACAGAGCATCCCTTGCCCCAGACAAAGAGTTCCTATCTATACCTTGCGGCTAATAGCCACTAATGGACCTCTGCTCCAGATGTTTATCCAATTCCCTCTTGGAGCATTGCCATTGCCTGCCTCTGCACAGCAACCCTGGACTTCCCAGGTGTTCTCCCATCCAAAGACTAACCTTTGAAGATCAGAGGAGACCGGGCTAGTCTCTTTACTGCCAGCCTCTTTACTGCACAGCCAACCAACTTCATTCAATAATACAATACAGCAGGGCTTTTTTTGTGGAAAAAGCCCAGCAGGAACTCATTAGCATAATAGGCCACACCCAAGAGCAGAAAGGTATTAGCATATTAGGCCACTCCCCTAACAGCACAGCTCATTTGGCATTATAGGCCACACCCCCATGTTACCAGAAGTGTGCTCTTCCAGCCACACCCGCCTTTTGCTTCTTATTCTGTTTACCTTGTTTGCTGTCAAAACCCAGGGCTTTTTTGTAGCAGGAACTCCTTTGCATGTTAGGCCACACACCCCTAATGTAGCCAATCCTAATGAGTTTCTGCGGTTGGGTGTGGCCTATTATGCTAATGAGTTCCTGCTGGATGTGGCCAACTTGGAAGCCTGCAGGAACTCCGTTCCTGTGCGTTCCTGCCTAAAAATAGCCCTGCAATACAGGCAGGTAAATAAGTTACAAACACACCTACAAAGACTAGAAGTCAACAGAGTTCCTTCAACCAGAATCTGAGTATTTAAAGTGTTTAAAGGCAGCCAACCTTTTTAGCAATATAAATGTCCCATCAAGAGCAGACTCACACACACTCGGCACGGGATCTAAAGAGCTTGCTCTTGACATCCTAATGGGGCTTTGGGCTTGCCCTACAAGACCCAGCACTACAAGTCATCACTTATGTTGAGGCGACTTTTCAGAGGGCCTTATGATAACCAGAGGCAAAAATCCTGCCCTGGATGCCCCTCCTCATCCACAAGCCAAAAGTAGTCTTTAGAGCAGGGGTGTCAAACATGCAGCCCAGGATCAGCCCCCCCCTTCCCCCCCCCCCCCCAAGCCCTCAGTGGAACTGGCTGCCTTCTGCTGCTTCTTCCAGTTCTGCTGCTGCTGCTGCTGTGTTATTGTACGTTTGCAGCTTACAGATACACACCTGAACAGCACACTCAAGATTGCAACAGCAGAGACATTTTGATGCAATAATTCAGCGCAAGAGGTGTCAGTTATCAGACACTGTTAAATAAACAAAATATTGCAAGAGTATGTTTAAGTATGTTTTTATTTTAAGTAAAAAAAAACCCTTTGTGTTTGTGTCCTTTATAAAGTGTATATCTCCGCTACCAGGCATTACATATTATGACACACATGGTCTCATTTATGTCCAATCCAGCCCTCGTAACAAATTAGTTCAACACCCCTGCTATAGAGCCAGACGATTAAGTAGGGGTGGTCTAATTTTCACATTAGAAAGGGTCCAGGCTGCAGAGAAACTAAAGGCTTCTCCCCTCCTGTTCTTTCTTGGCTCAGGGCCTCCGCCTGCATTTCTCTGCCAGGACTCGAACAGCCAGGTAGGGTGATGGACTGTGGCAGGGAGAGGCACAGGAGAGGGGAGGCTGCAGCTCCTGCCCCCTTGTCAAGACTAAAATTAAATCTCTTCCTCTTTTATACATGAAAGAGGGAAACATGTGACAAAGCACAAACCTGTCTGCCCCCACCAGGTCTAATTTAGTACTCAGTCAGGGTATGAACTGATGATCTCCCCACCCCCGCCAACAGTTTCGCAGTGGATGCTCATTGCTCTGGGAGTGGGGATTCCAATCAACTTCACTCCGGCAACTGTGAATGTGAATTTCATTATCTCCGATGCAATGCAAAACTGAAAGGGAAGGCAGTTCTTCCAGACCGATCCGCCAGAAGGTTAAAAAGGCACATGATGAGGATGCCAGAAGGAGAATGTGCTTCAGGGCATGATATGTGGGGCTTCTAAAATCAGTTCCGTTGAACATGGCTTCGATTTTTTTGTAGGGACTGATTATGAATGCACTGTAGCTAAATTAGAGCAAAGTTTTAGTCTAGTGGCACCTTTAAGACCAACAAAGTTTAATTCCAGCTTATGCTTTAGTGTGCAAGCACACTTTTCAGATACCATTTGTTTGCTCTGTGCATATTTGGAGGGTTAGAACATTAACAGGAGACCTTAGAGAGGCAGTACTGCATAGTGGTTAGTGTTGGACTAAGAGTGGGGAGACTCAGGGCGATTCTGCATTGGCTCTTCCCTCCGTTGTTTTACGAAACCCAGGTTGGAACAGAAATTTCCCTCTGCACTGCATGCCGCTTTCACTTTCTTTGATCATCGGATTTTATGGTAGCCTCCACACTGCATGCTGGTTTCGCCTTCTTTGATAATCGGTTTTTATTTTTTTTTATTTTTGTCTTAGCTCAGGAAGGATGGCTCCAGAGCAAACTATGTGGTAGCCCAATCGCTCACTCACAACTTTAATGCCAGTAGCTCACAAAGCAGAATTTTTGCACACAAGACTCCACAGCTTAGACTCAAGGGATCATTCCCTGACATCTCCACTTAAAAGGACTAGGTAGTGGGTGATATGAAAGACCTCTTGCCTGAGACCCTGGAAAGCAGCTGACAGTCTGAGTAGATGATACTGGCTTCGATGGACCGAGGAGAGGATCTGATTCAGTATAAGGCAGCTTGATGTATTGATGTATACCTTCTGCATAGATTTATGGCCTTTTTATGGCCATTCCAGGGTGACTTTGCAGTCAGCACAGCGTTGCCTCGAGGTATCTGGATGTGGTTTTGAGCTGCACCTTTTCCTCCCAGTTAAGAAAATGTGGAGCGAATGCTAGATGCAGAATCACCCTCAGGTTCAAATGCCCGCTCAGCCACGAAGCTCATAGTCACCCTTTCTTAGCTCAACCTGCCCCACAGGGAAGCTAAATTGGGAGGATAAATTGGAGGAACAGAGAACTGCAGCAAGATCCTTGGAGGAAAGGTGGGATAAAAATATACGAGGCAGACAGACCTTCCTACAATAAACTTTTCTTTCCAGCAAAAGGCTTATTGTTACTTACTTATTTAGTACATTTTTATGCTGTCCATCCCCTGCAGAGTTCAAAGTGGTGTTTTCCCCACCGCCATTTTATCCTTACAATAACCCTGAGAGGTAGGTTAGGCTGAGCGTGATTGGCCCAAGGCCACCCAGCAAGCTTCCATGGCACGAGTCGGGACTAAAACCCAGGTCTCTCAGACCATGATCTGACAGCCTAATCATTAAACCAACTGGTATTTTGAGTGTCAAATGTTTATTTACTTGCTTTATTTATTCCCTGCCCTTCCCTGGCCTTAGGGAAGACTGGTGCTTATAGTTTGGTTAGTAGCCTCCTGATGGCGGAGGAATGGCGTGGTCTTCAGGACCGGAAGTGGCGCACATGTTTACCCATGTCCTTTGGATATTCATATTTTTAAAAAATTCACAATTTATTAATTTCTGTAGTGAACAATAACACAGAATATTAATCTTATTTTCCAACAATCTATTATATTATTCACCCCCAAAATTATTTTTTAATAGGAAGTGTTCTCCTGTTCAGTGCTCTCTCTAAGGTGTGGAGTCTTGTGAGCAAAAAATTCTACTTTGTGAGCTACTGGCATTCAAGTTGTGAGCGAGCGATTTGGCTACTGCATAAATTAGTTTGCTCTGGAGCCATCCTTCCTGAGCCAAGACAAAAATGTGTGAGCTGGAGGCTAAAAAAACTGTGAGCTGGCTCACACTAACTCAGCTTAGAGGGAACACTGCTCCTGCTATACCTAATTACTAACCAAGAATTACTTCCTATTCTGAATCTTATTATCTTATACCACCCGTTAAATATAGTTCATTCCGTTTCCTAAGTTCGTTTTCCATGTTCACATTAGTTACTATACATATATCTACATACTAACTTACATTGGACTTTCTTCAGTTTACTGTTAACTATCACATACTTCCAGTTTACTTTATTCCTCAAAAAAACCAGCTTCACTTAAAAAAGAAAACCAAAAGGAGCTGCCTCTCATTCCTGGGGCCGATAAGCTCGGAGGGAAGGATCTTGGCCTTCCCTCCTCTTGTGAGAGGACTTTTGGAGGGGGGCACTCCCCCTCCCTCCTCACTAGGCCAAACTTTCATCAATACCAGTTACCGTATTATTTCTATAGAATTACTGTACCATGTTATCGGAGATTTTTTCTTCTTGCAAGAATGAATTCACTTCCACTTGCTGTCTTACATGGACGATCTACAAGCCAAGACAGGGGATCTAGAGTCTGTATCTGTGATAAGTTTTTGATGGAAACTATTGCACATTTCTTCTTTTTCTGTGTAATGTATTCGGATCTGAGAGGAAAATTTCTGGGTCCTCATCTGAATAAGAAGCTCTTCCACCTATCATTTAATGACTCTCTTACTGGACCTAGATTTTGATATAATATTGTTGTTGTTGTTGTTGTTCAGTCGCACAATTGAGTCCGACTCTTCGCGACCCCATGGACCACATCACACCAGGCCCTCCTGTCTTCCGCCGTCTTCTGAAGTTGGCTCAATTTCATGTTCGTTGCCTCGATAACACTATCTAACCATCTCATCCTTTGCCGTCCCCGTCTTCTTTGACCTTCCATCTTTCCCAGCATCAGGGTCTTCTCCAGTGAGTGCTCCCTTCTAATTTGGTGGCCAAAGTATTTGAGCTTCAGCTTCAGTATCTGGCCTTCCAGGGAACAGTCAGGGTTGATGTCCTTTAGGATTGACTGATTTAACATTAGATGTGTGCAAATATATAGCTGCTGCAATTAAACGTCGTTTGTTTTTCATGAATATTGAACAGCAATAACTTTTTTGTTATGTTGCCGTCTTTTTCTGGTTGAACAGCCTATTGGCTTTAAGACCTGGATGGGAAACTAACAGAGTACTTGAGATGCTGTGGAGTGAGGCAGCAAAACTGGGCTCACCTTGAAGTCTGACCACTGTTCAAACTAGCCCAGCATCATTCACTGTGATGGTATCTCCTCAGAGTCTCAGACAAAGGTCTTTCCTACTTTGGGCATCTGAGATGCTGAGGAACAAAAGGTCTCTTTCTTCCCCTGCTGAGTGGACTAAGATGTATATTTGCAGACCATGGCCCCAGGGGGACGCTGAGGAACGCAGGAAGCACCGCTACTAACAGCCTTAAGAAAAATACCTCTGTGCTTCAGAAGGTATACTGGGAGATGATTATTTTAATTAAGTCCAGGTCTTCATTTCTTTACAACAGGCTTTCTATGACTGCATTAAGAGCAAGTACCTTGTTGTTTTTGGAAATAACATGAGTCAATGTTCTGTGCGGGAGAAATGGCAGCACTTTTCACTGATGGAGGTTGACAAAATACCTGGAGCCCAGCTCACACATGATAAAGGACCCGGGACTCCCATAGATTTTAGAAGCAAGCAGCAGTGCCATCTCTGAGTCAGTGCAGGCTTGCATGGTCCAAACTGGGCATGACTTGTTCTATTTAATGCCTCCAATATACCACACACCCTAATACCTTGTCCCAGTGCAGGGGTGGCCAAACTGTGGCTTGGGAGCCACATGCGGCTCTTTCACACGTATTGTGTGGCTCCCGGCAAGGCAGCTGGGGGAGCGAAGGGGAGGTGTGCCTCCCCGATCGGTCTTCTCTTCCCCAGCCAGTGGTTCCCCTCGCTGGGTAGGCTTGAGGTGGGGGGGGGAGCAGAAAAAGAACTTTAACTTTAAATGTATTCTCGAAGCACTCCCCCAGCCTATAAATACCACTGGACAAATAAATATCGTTATCAATATCTATTTTTACCGCTTTTGCTTTTATTTTTGGCAGTCTCATTTAATGTTAATAAAAAGCAAATTTGCATGTTTTTCAATAAAAACATGCATGTTGATATCTTGCGGCTCTCAGACATCTGACGTCTATTCTATGTGGCTCTTACGTCGAGCGAGTTTGGCCACCTCTGTCCTAGTGCATGCACGTGCGTGTGCACACAGGCATACACATTTGTTTAGTGCAAAAATTTCAGGCAGAGAAGAGACACCAACCTTGCTGCAATGTCAGTTATCATGAGCAAAGGTCATTATCTCCATCATGCCAACTTCTGTGTCCTCGCCATTCCCCCACCTTTCTGGATTCAGTCAGTACTTAAAATTTTCATTTAGAAATATAATAATCCTATGCATTCACAGACATACATTTAGCAAGCTTCACTAATAGCTATTTTTTCCCCTTACAGTGCGATCCTAAACAAATCCACTCAAGTCGATGGGCTTAGAAGGGTACAACTCAGCTCAGGATGGTCCTGCCAGTCTTGCGTTCTTCTGACCTTGCATCTGCTTTGCACGCAAAAGGTCTCAGTGTCAATCCCCAGCATCTCCAGCTAAAGGGATCGAGGCAGTTGATGACACGAAAGACCTTAATCCGATACCCTGGAGAGCCATTGCCATGCTGCTCCCAGGGGAACTTTTGGAACATGTGTGGCGTCATCATGCCAGGTACGTCGTGCAAAGGACGCTCTGGCATCTGGCCAAAAAACCTATGGTCACCATTGAGTTCTTAGCCAAATCCTAGAGCACCCCCACATGGCATGCCCGGCATGATGATGTCACCTCCGGGTGACATCATCGTGCCAGGGCTCTTTGGGGGTGGGGCTCCCCGAAATCTGGGGAAAACCCGCCCCCATTGGGGAGATGGCAACCACAGCCAGCACATCGTGCAAGGGACGCTCTGACATTTGGCTAAAAAGTCTATGGTTATCATAGAGTTCTTAGCCAAATGCTAGAGCACCCCCCCACACGGCATGCCCAGCATGATGATGTCACCTCCAGGTGACATCATTGCGCCAGGGCTCTTTGGGGGTGGGGCTCCCTGAAATATGGGGAAAACCCGCCCCCATCAGGAGGATGGGAATCCCAGCCAGCACAGAGCATGGAATGCAACCACCACATTTTGTGTTTCAAGACGGCTCTTGCGGCAACAGACCCAGCAATGATCTTACAGCGTCAACTTTCAAGGAAACCTTTCTGGGAGAAATAAGGGAGGGATGAAAGCAATTAAGCCACACCAGGCTAGAAGACAAAGATGCCTCTCCCTATATCATCTTTTACGAGGTATGTGATCACTGACCATTAACCCGTTGCGGACATTAAGTGCCCCGTGACAGCCTGGAACCCCCAATTCAAATCTTCCCATTTCCCCAAAGTTTCTGCTGAGAAGAGAAGAAGAGATTGGATTTATACCCCGCCCTTCACTACCCAAAGGAGTCTCAGAGTGGCTTACAAACTCCTTTCCCTTCCCCTCCCCACAACAGACCACCCTGTGAGGTAGGTGTGGCTGAGAGAACCCTGACAGAAACGGCTCTTTTTCAAGAATAGCTCTCATCAGAACTACGGCTTGCCCAAGGTCATCCAGCAGGTGCGAGTGGAGGAGTGGGGAATCAAACCCGGTTCTCCCAGATTAAAGTCCGGCCACTACGCCACCACACCAAACTGACCCAACTCCATGCCTTCAGTTTTGTAATTCTGAATTATAATTCTATGAATAACTTCCCTTCCCGCTAGTCTTTCCTGTTAATTCAGTAAGCACACTCCCAGTTCTATAGTCTTAATTCACTCTATCCCCAAGCCAATCCTTTCCCCTCTGTGGCAATCACTTGTTTTCTATCGTTTTCTCCTGATGTTTCTCAGCTCCTTTATCGGCTGTTGCAATCCTTTGTTTCCTGAAAAGAGCCTATTCAATCCTTTGGGCCCAAAACAGTATTTCTAGCCTGACTTCAGAGCCAGGAATCTGATTCTGGCTACAAAAATAGACTGCAATTCAGGCTTCCAACACACTGGATCCTTCCTTCTTCCAGCCTGATTTACACAGAGACTAGGACTGTGGTCTCACACACTAAATAATCCACTTCCAATGCACCTAGGGCTGCCAGGTCCCCCGGGGGGCCGGGGGTTCCCCCGCTCAAAGGGCCCCCAATCCGCCGGTCCAGATCCGGCTGGCGGGGGGAACCCCACCCCCAGATTGGCCAGATCAGGCCAACATGCTCAGCGCAGTGATGCCGCCCGGAAGTGACGTCATCACACTGGGCACGTCACCAGGCGACACTCTACCAATCACCCTGAAAACTCTCTGGTACCATAGAGTTTTCATGGTGATTGCTAGAGCGTCGCCCGGCAATGTGCCCAGTGTGATAGCGTATGTGCGAATGTCCCAGACTGGGACCACCGCTCCACCACTGCAGCCAGTAAGTCACCTGGCAACCCTAAATGCACTTTCAATGCCGTTTCCAACTGGGTTTTACTGTGGCCCAAATTTGCTCCCACTGTTTTACCAAACCCACACTGGAACAGAAAAACATGCAGCTCAAAACCACATTCAAATATCCCAGGCCAATGCCATATTGACTGCAGAGTCACCCCTGAATGGCCATAAAACAGCCATAAATTTGTGCAGATGGCTACCATAAAACTGAGAGATCGAACAAAGTGAAAGCCGCATGCAGTCAGGACACTGCCATAAAATCCAACAATCAATCAAAGTGAAAGCAGCATGCAATGCAGAGAGGAATTTCTGTTCCAGCCTGGGTTTGGTAAAACAGCAGAGCAAATGCTAGATGCAGATTGGGGCTGTGTGTGAACTGGCAAAATCTAGTTGGAAGATGCACTGCAAGTGGATTGAAAGGGGATTATTTAGGGTGTGTGATCGCAGCCTAGGACAGGTATATCATTGCTTGAACTATTCTTATATTCTAATTTCCAACAGAGGGCGCCTTGTGCGGATACTTATTTCCACTAACAGGAAGCTCACTCTGCCCCAACAGCTTTTCCTACATAGTCCGTAGACTAACTGTGTCTGCAGAAAAATCCAAAAAGTTAAAAAATCCCTTCAGGGACCCCCCAATACCTTTTGAAATGGTCTCTGCAGGGATCTAACTCCAGCATCAACGGTGTGAGAGAGATTGGAACGTTCGGGGGGGGGGATAGGGTTGCCAAATTAAAAATACCTGCCGTTGGGGGATCTTCCGTCCGCTCCGGGAGCCGCTCGTAGATGTGCGCGCGCGCGCGAAGCGCGTGCGCACCGCCAGGACGTCACCATAAGTGACGTCAC
>NW_015161464.1:108049-108241 GCF_001447785.1 Gekko japonicus | reverse complement strand
CTTTCCTAGGTAGAGGCTGTGGGGGAGGAGTGTGGAGATGGAAAGTTGAAGACAGAGAGGCAGATAAAGGTAGGTTGCCTGTTGGGTGGGAAGGAAATTGTGTTGCCAATTCCAGGTTGGCAACTTCCTGGACATTTGAGGGGTGGAGCCTGGGGAGGGTGGGATTTGAGGATGGGAGAAACTACAGACCAG
>NW_015161464.1:107631-107821 GCF_001447785.1 Gekko japonicus | reverse complement strand
TTTTCCTGCACACTTGGGGCAGTCCCCAAGTGTGCACAAAAATCTGAAAAGGTGAAAAAAATATCGGGGGGCAGTGTTCCCTCTAAGCTGAGTTGGTGTGAGCTAGCTCACAGTTTTTTAGCCTCCAGCTCACACATTTTTTGTCTTCGCTCAGGAAGGATGGCTCCAGAGCAAGCTAATTTATGCAGTA
>NW_015161464.1:107141-107604 GCF_001447785.1 Gekko japonicus | reverse complement strand
CTTTAATGCCAGTGGCTCACAAGTAGAATTGTTGCTCACAAGGCTCCAAAGCTTAGAGGGAACATTGGCGGGGGGATATTTAAATCCCCCCAAAAGTAAAAGAGCATCCCCTGCGCATGTGCAGGAAACGCTCTGCGAACTGCCTCGCCGGCGCTGCCACAGGGACAGGAGGGTGGGAGAAGGCTTGGCAGGCCAGTCTCACAGCCGCTGCTGCTGCAGAGGGAAAAAGGGGGAAGCTTGGCGGGCCAGCCGGCCTCGCCGCCACCGCTGCTGGGGAGGGAGAGTGAAGCTTGGCGGGCTGGCCGGCCTCACCGCCGCTGCTGCTCGGGAGGGAGGGAGGAAGGGGGAAACTTGGCGGGCCGGCCAGCCTCGCCGCTTGGGGGGCTGGAAGACTCCCCCCCGCGAGTATCGCTTCGGAGTCGGGGTGGGGAGACCGGCGAGGCCCAGCAGCTACAAGCCGCTC
>NW_015161464.1:104993-107026 GCF_001447785.1 Gekko japonicus | reverse complement strand
GGGGGGGGGGGGGGAGATCCCGATGAGCCCCGGCGCCTGCAAGCCGCTCGGGCCTCGCCCTCTGAGCCGGGGTGGTGGTGGTGGAGTGGGGGGTGGGTGGAGGAGACGGGGGGGGGAAGCTTACCTGCTCCTGCTGCTTCCTCCTCTGCCTGCTCTGTGTGGAGCTCCCCCGCCCCGCCCCCCGCGAGTTTCGTGGGTCCCCTTTCTTGTCTCCCTCTATTTTCCAAACTATCGTATACCACTCAGAGGGCTGGCACATTGCTCCTCTCTGCTATTTAGGCCTCACATCTGGAAGACTGGACACCTACTCCCCATTTTCTCCACATTTACATCTTTATCTTAAAACTAATTTCTCCTCCAAACTGGAGTAGCTCTGGTCAGTTTTGGGATGTTGTTGTTAGTTTGGATAAGGAATGTGCTAGTTATCTGTGCTTTGATTGGGTATTTGCTTAGGATGGGTCCCACTATTGTACCTAATTCCCCATGTGAGTCTGAATGCATGTTTGCATGTTTGTGGGGGTGTGGAAACAACTCAGTATTTAAGGAAGATTGATAAGAACAGTTTAGGGTTGGGGCTGTGGCTCACTGGTACAACGTCTGCTTTGCAGGCAAAAAGACACAGATTCTGTTTCCAGCATCTCCAAGTGAATAGGATCAGGTGGTAGATGATGTGAAAGACCTCTGCCTCAGAATAAGGCACCTTCATGTGTAGACATCTAATATAATTTTCCTTAGTGGACAAGCCTCTCTCAGTGATTATCCTCCCTGCTGCCCTAATTCTGCAAACGCCACATATTCAGCAGTGTAAGAAAGAAGCACATTTCCGGCAATCTGCAAATGGCACATTTTTAATAAAGTAATAAATCCATCCCCCCAGAGGAAATACCAGCCCTAATACTGCAAGAGGAAGAAATCTGTATACAGTTTCTTTTTTGTATTTTTCATATGTGCGTGTGAGTGTGCGTGCGCACCTGGAAGTCATGCCGATCTCTGGTGGCTGACCCCTACTGGTAGCCTGTAGGATATTCAGAGAAGTGGCTGAATGAAGCCTGCCCCCGCTTCCCGACTGCTGGTATTCCAAGGAGGTCTCCCATCCAAGTACTTGCCAGAGTTGACCCTGCTTAGCTTCTGAGATCTGATGAGATCGGGCTTGCCTGGGCTATCCAGGTCAGGGCAAATCCGGAAACAGTTTCAAGGTCAACTCAGGCATGAGCCATACCCCTTAATAGCCCTGCAGGTGGCTGCTATGAGAAACAGAGGTGGGTCACCGGGGCAAAAGGGTGATTAACCCTTACTTCCCAAGTCATGATTTAAATTGCCCCATCCCTGAAGCTGCAACATAGGGCCGCCTGCCTTATCCACCGAGGTAAAAAATGGCTTCTCCTCTCTGGGTAAGTGGAGACAGGGAGAAGGCAGGCGCCTGTCGCCTCAGCAGCCTCATCTGACCAGGACTGACTCACCTGCCGCAAATGCCAATACTTAATTTTAGCCAGCCGTTCTGCAAAGCCCCGCAAACGAGCCGCTTGGCAGAGGCATCCATCATCCCACCCCACAAAGCCCATCCATCAGTCTGAACGGAGCCCAGGATTCCTGAGAGCGGCAAGACGCTGCCAGATGTTGCCCGAGCTCATTTTTGTGTATTTTCTCTAAAGCAAATGACCTGCGTGTTCGTGTATAGCTGGGCCTCCGGGCCTCCGGGATTTGCGTTTTCATAACCCCTCCCCCAAAGGGTTGTAAAAGTGAAATCACAAGTCAGCACACAAGGGATTGAGAACTTCCTGGAGATTTGGGGGTGAAGCCTGGGAAGGGGGCAGTTGGGGTATAATACCCTCCAAAGCAGCCATCTCCTCCAGATTTTCAAAACTGTATATCCTGCAGGGGTCGTTTCGTAGAAAAAGAGCTAGGGGGACTCATTAGCATAACTCATTAGCATATGCCACACCCCCTAACATCACCGGAAGTGTGTCATAAGGCCACACCCCCTGACATCACCGGAAGTGTATCATAAGGCCACACACCCCGCCCCCAACGGT
>NW_015161464.1:77842-104958 GCF_001447785.1 Gekko japonicus | reverse complement strand
AGGCCCTCCCTGGCCCCAGGCAGGCAGGGGTGGGGAGAGGCGGGGAGGAAGCAACTTACCCTCCCTCTTCTCCTGCCTCCTCCTGGCTGAATGAGGGCCGGAAGCAGGGGGCGGGGCTTCGTCATGTGCCCCGCACCTGGGGGAACTGCGATCCCCCGCAATCCCCCCCGAAATGACCTCTGATATCCTGTATATCTTTTAAGATGCTACTGGACTCCAGTCCTGATTTTCTTCATTGGAAGTAGGGTTGCCATCTCTGGGTTGGGAAATACCCGGAGATTTGGGGGGTGGAGCCCGGAGAGGGCAGGGTTTGGGGAGGGGAGGGACCTCGGCAGGGTTCAGTGCCATAGAGAGTCCACCCTGCAAAGCAGCCATTTTCTCCAGGGGAGCTGATCTCTGTCAGCTGGGGATCAGCTGCAAAAGCAGGAGATCTCCCGGCCCCACCTGGAGGCTGGCATCAGTGTTCCCTCTAAGCTGAGTTAGTGTGAGCTAGCTCACAGTTTTTTAGCCTCTGGCTCACACATTTTTGTCTTAGCTCAGGAAGGATGGCTCCAGAGCAAACTGATTGCTCGCTCACAACTTTCATGCCAGTAGCTCACAAAGTAGAATTTTTGCTCACAAGACTCCACAGCTTAGAGGGAGCCTTGGTTGACATCCCTAATTGAAATGGATCTCTGTAGACTGGAGATCAGTTGTGATTCCAGGAGATCTTCAGGCCCCACCTGGAGGCTGGCAACCCTAAGACAGAGATAGCCTCGAGCTGTAGGTTAGGAGCCCCTGGGAGGTTCATGAGAGATCAGCTGGCATCCAGAGAACTTCCCACTGCTGCGGCCAGGCCCAAATGTGCAGGGACAAGGGGTTATGCAAGTAATCAACTAGGATTACTTAGGGCGCATGGAAGACCCCCTCGATTCCAGAGATCTGCTAGGAATGAATCGCCTTCCTGCTTTGAGCAGCAAAGAAAGCCAGCTGCAAAATCTCAAGGACGCAAACGGATACCTGTCCTAAATCCGTGCTGTGCTACGAGAAACAGCTGACGAGACAGCTGCAAGAATTAAAGCTACACAAAAGTCCAATGAATAAATAGACAGGAAAACGGACGCCCCTTTTTTTATCATTTGCTGACTCAAACCAGAGATTTTTAGCACATACCCAGAAAGACGGTGAGCCGTGTTGCATGAAAAAGGCAGGGTATACCGAATGAGAATTTGCCTGCTCCTTCTCTCCACCACCACCCCACAACTACTTTGCCCTTCTAGCCATTAGGTAAAGGTAAAGGTTTCCCTTGCTCGAAAGCCAGTCGAATCCGACTCTAGGGTTGCGGTGCTCATCTCCGTTTCCAAGCCGAAGAGCCAGCGCTGTCCGAAGACGTTTCCGTGGTCATATGGCTGGCATGACTAAATGCCGAGGCGCACGGAACGCTGTTACCTTCCCACCAAAGTGGTACTGGCATTAATTCCACCAGCTATGTACAGCCACATGAGTGCCTCAATAGGTGCCATTTGGGAAGACTTGTAGCTGGGACTCAGCTTGTTGGCTTTCCCTTGTGTCCCCTTCAGCTACTCTGGGGGGAAAGGGTCTGCTCAGGGAGAGATCCTCATCCCTTCTTTTGTCTGAGGCCCCCCCCCCCCGACAGATTATTCCGCTCACCTGGAATCTTTCTGTAGGCTAATTAATTATCAAATGGCATTGGGTGCAGTATAGCCAGGAGATCCGAAGATTGTCTGGCAGCCTGAAACTCTAGGTTTATTTTGGCGGCTGAGAGAACTGCGACTGACCCAAGGTCACCCAACTGGCTTCAAGTGGAGGAGTGGGGAATTGAACCCAGTTCTCCAGATTAGAGTCCGCTGCTCTTAACCACTATGCCAAACTGGCTCACTTTCTGTAGGTGTGTTGATACAGCTGTCCTCTGCCAGCTCTCTCTCATAAGAACATAAGAAGAGCCCTGTTGGATCAGACCAGTAGTCCATCTAGTCCAGGATCCTGTCTCACACAGTGGCCAACCAGTTCCCCTGGAGGGCCAAAAACAGGGCACAGAGGCCGAGGACTGCCCCTGATGTTGCCTCCTGGCTCTGGGATTCAGAGGATTAGTACCTCAGAATGTGGAGGTTCCCCTCAGTCACCAGGGCTAGTAGCCACTGATAGGCCTATCCTCCATGAATCTATGTAATCCCCTCTTAAAGCTGTTTATTCCTGTAGCCATCACTACATCCTCTGGCAGCAAATCCCACATTTTAATCACTCTCAGTGTAAGGCAGTATTTCCTTTTGTTCGTCCTGAACCTACTGCCCATCAGCTGCAGTGGATGCCCTGGAGTTCTAGCATTTTGGGAGAGGGAGAAAAATTTTCCCTTTGTCAACTCTCTTCATCCCGTGCTTCATTTTATGAACCTCTATCGTGTCCCCCCTTCGTCATCTCTTTTCTAAACTGAAAAGCCCCAGATGCTTTAGCCTTTCCTCATAGGGATGATGCTTCAACCCCCTAGTCATCTTGGTTGCCCTCCTCTGTACTGTACTTTCATAGATGGCTCTTCTCCCACCATCCTGCCCTACCAGACAGACTCCCTGTGGCCCTTTACACACACACCCCCGCAGGTCTTTTTAAAGCCCTGGTCACCCACCCCAGCAGCCCCCACAAGGCTTCTTCGGATGCTCTGGTCACCTGTCCAGCTTCATCAGATGCTCTGCTTCCCCACGCTCTCTGATCTCGCTCCTGCCTGTAGGTCCTTCCCAGCTCGGTGGTGGTGGTGGTGGAGGAGGAGGAGGAGATTGGATTTATACCCTGCCCTTCACTCAGAGTCTCAGAGCAGCTTACAATCTCCTTCCCTTCCTCTCCCCACAACAGACACCCCCTGTGAGGTAGGTGGGGCTGAGAGAGCTCTTTCGAGGACTGCTCTTGAGAGAACAGCTCTGAGACAACTTGTGACTGACCCAAGGTCACACCAGCAGCTGCATGTGGAGGAATCAAACCCGGTTTTCCCAGATTAGAGTCCACGCTCTTAACCACTACACCAAACTGGCCCTGGGGGGCCTCATGGGGCCCCAGCTAATGCCTGACCCGGAGCTGTCCCTGCAGTGTTGCTAGGAGGCAAGTAGTGCTCAAAGACCCAGGTTCGATTCCCCAAAGCTCACCGAATGACTTTGGGCCAGTCACTCTCAGCCTCACAGCCTCGAACCCAGCTCAGGGGGCTGATGTGACGATTCAGTGGAGGAAGGCAGATGGGTGTCGGCCGCTCTGAGCTCCGGGGAGGAAGGTGAGGATGAAGATTTGCTAAATCAACATGGGAGCACTATGCTGGGAGGAGCTGGGGTGGATAGCAGTCAAGGCTATTCAGGGTAAGTCCAGACACAGCTTCTTCTGTGCACCCTACAATGCAAGAGCAGCAGGGTTTTTTTGGAGGGGGGGGAGGGGGATGAGTTCCTCCTGGGGCCCCAGCTAATGCCTGATCTGGAGCTGTCCCTGCTAAGGAGGCAAGTCACTGCCACAGGAGGTGGTGGCAGCTACAAGCATGGATGGCTTCAAGAGGGAATTGGATAAACATATGGAGCAGAGGTCCATCCGTGGCTATTAGCCACAAGGTATGGATAGGAACTCTCAGTCGGGGGCAAGTGATGCTCTGGATTCTTGGTGCTTGGGGTGGAGGGGAACAGTGGGAGGGCTTCTAGTGTCCTGGCCCCACTGGTGGACCTCCTGATGGCACCTGGTATTTTTGGCCACTGTGTGACAGAGTGCTGGACTGGATGGGCCATCGGCCTGATCCAACATTGGTTTCTCTTATGTTCTTATGTTATGTTCAAGTAGAGCTTGGTGTCTTCCCTGTTTCAGAACCCAGGAATTCTTCAAACCAAAACCTGGATTTTAAAAATATCCTGTCTCTAAATTCAGTGCCAATAGCAATCAGGATAAGCCCAGCGTGGTTAAGAGTGTCGGACAAGGATCTATGAAGGCAAAGGTAAAGGTTTCCCCCTTGCTCAAAAGCCAGTTGAATCCGACTCTAGGAGGCGGTTCTCGTCTCCGTTTCCAAGCCGAAGAGCCAGCGCTGTCCAAAGACATTACCGTGGTCATGTGGCTGGCATGACTAAATGCCGAGGTGCACAGAACGCTAGGATCTAGGAGACTCAGGTTCAGATCTACAATCTGCCATGGAAGCTGCCAGTCACTCTCTTTCAACCTGATCTACCTCGCAGGGTTGTTGTGAGGATGAAATGAGGAAGGGAATGCTAAAGGAGCCTCTTGCAGCTCCTCCAGGGGAAGGGCAGGATAAAACTGCCCTGGGCAAATAGCTTCATTGAAACTCTATCCCTGGCAGATCCAGGTGGTCAGCTGTGTTGGTCTGAAGCAGCAGAAAAAAATTAGAGTCCAGTGGAACCTTTAAGACCAACAAAAGTTTATTAAGCCTTTGTTGGTCTTAAAGGTGCCACTGGACTCTAAATTTGTTCTATCCTGGCAGCTTTCTGCTGTTCTCTCCTTTGTCTCTGTTATTTCCTTCCCCTCCTACTGTGTTATGTGGCTAGAGTGCTGGGCTAGATCTGGGAGACCCAGTTTAGATCCTCCACTCCGCCACGGAACCTCGCTGGGTGACCTTCAGTCACTCTCAGTCAGCAGCTCTCAGTCCCAGGGCCGTGTGAGGATAAAACGACGGAGGAGTAGAAAACAACGGAAATAACTTCCAGGCCCCATTTGTGGGGAAAGACAAAGCATAAATGAAGCAAACGGATCCATCCATCAATCAAATAGTCAAGTCAGGAAGTGGGGGGCAAAAGGAACAGAACTCACGCATGTTAATACCCATTTATCACAGCCCACAGATGTGCGTGAAGTGTTAGTATGCAGGGCTTGCAGCTGGGTGTACAACTCTGTACAACTCTGTACAACTCTGCACGCATTAACCTACCAAACAGCACTGAATTGCTACATGTAATTCTCTGTCTCATTCTGCTAAAATCTACCAATCCCACAGAATTCATTTCATGGAATATTGAAAATATAAATTTTTAGCAAGCAAAGATGAGTTCAAGAGAATTTGCTCACAGATTCTTCCCCATACCTCTTTTCATTTTGTGCTTACAAGATCCTAGGAAATGCTCAACCAAACCACATTGGCAAGAGGTCGCCGGAAGTCCTAAGAATAAATGCAACCCCTACCTCTTTAACTTAGCCAAAGGTTAGCCCTGAACTTTGTAATGTTTGCCCCAGGGCATTAAAGCAGCAAACTGTCTGATAAGTGCTACGATGTCCGACCAGCTGAGCCAATGACAGCCAGAGTACAGGATACCAGGACGGCGGATTCATTTGCATAAGAAACAAAGATGCTATGATGTCAGAGCAGCTGAGCCAATGGCAGCCAGAGGGCAAGACACTAGGATGGCAGATTTGTTTGCATAAGACCTATCTGTAATAAAGGACACCCGTTGCAGGCTACAAGGGAATCAAAATAGCTGATGTAGTGTTACTGGGTTTTGGGTCACTCTTGGCAAGGATAAAAACAAAGCAAAGACAAACAAGCAGTCAAAACAGAAGTAGAGGGGAAGAGGGCAAGTGGGTAGTGAAGGATGTTCATAGACCATCCCACGCGGCATGCTCCTTGTTAGTTTTAAAGGTCTGCAAGATCCCAGAGAGACAAAGGCCCTCTCGAGAAGGGGGGGGGGGAGGAGAGCTGGGACCAGTAATTGAGTCTGCAGCTTACAGCACTGACAAGAATAATGAGAGAATCCACCTCACATAATTTGACAAAGCAGCATGAAACCAGTGCGTGCTACTAAAAACGAGGTACCATTAAAATTCGGGGGGGGGGATTATAAGCCAATCATGAAATTGCCGCAAGGATAAAATTCACAAAGACTATGCTCTGCATATGTGTGTGTTTAATTAGCTTCTGATGACCCCCCCCCCGCGCACACAAATCCAGCTCCTTTTCCCTTAAAAACAAACCAAGCTGGTAGTCCTCATAGGTCTACAAAACAAATCTCCACCACTACTCCAAAATTCCCCAGACGTTACTTTCCAGTTCCTATTCTATTTGCCGAAAAACAAATACAGATTTCCAGGTAAGCAGAGCAATGCATAACGATCCGGCTAATTTTCTTTTAATAAATTGTAAAAGGAGCTAGAATGATCTGTCAGAGGCTTTGAGATTTCTTCAGTGCAGAAGTTCAGACTGCTCCTTCGGCTACACAGTAGCAGCAGCCGGTCGATGCGCTGAGATTCTTTTACGCTCCGCCTGCCTAGCCTGAATGCCGATCCCTCTCCTCCAGCTCCCAATTCTCCTTTCACATGGCTTGAATCGGAATGTTTTTGTGCTGATGCACTTTGAAAATTGACAAGTGCGATTTAATGACTACGCAAATTGAATGCACTGAAAGGAGTAATGGAAGCATGGGAGGGTCCGTCGATCAGGCAGGCAATGATCTTGCAAGTTAATTAACAGAAATTAGCACTGCCATTTGCACAGCGCACTCATGGCGCTGGGGGAAGAGTGTTTCAGCCAGTATTGCTGCATCCCAGGGCTGGCAGACATAAGACGAGGAGTTCAGCAGGCCCGTTAAGGGTCTAATGCAGCCTGTAGCATCCCCAGTACCAGGGCTGGCCCGACCACTAGGCAAATCCAGGTCATTGCCTAGGGCAGCAGATTTTGAGGGCTGCCAAAAACATTCAGTCCTTAGCATTTCCAGGTGGTAGGCAATGTGCAAGACCTCCACCTGAGACCATGGAGAGCTGCTACCGATCAGAATAGAGAAGATGAACTGACCGATCAAGGATCTGACTCAATATAAGGCATCTTCATGTTTTCAAGGAGCTCTATAATGTGGGACAAGGAATGAGAATAGGTTAGGGTTGCCATCATCCCAGTGGGGCCAGGGGGTCGCCCAATTTTGGGGGGCCCAATCTGCTGTGGCCCAGCTGGCCAGTGGGGAAGCCTCCTCCCAGTGCCACTAGTCCAATGACATCACCCGGGAGTGACATCATTGCGTTTCTGACATTGGGGTGATACTCTAGGTTTAGGGCAAAACTCTACGGTTTTGAGGCCAAAACAACCATAGAGTTTTGCCCAAAACCTAGAGCATTGCCCCCAATGTCAGAAACACAATTACATCACTTCCGGTCACGGCATTTTTGCATGCACCAGAAAATATTCAAGGAGGAACTGGGAGGTTCCCCATCGGCAGCCAGGTAGCACCAGGCAACCCTACAAGGGGCGATCAAACCTGAAGGGTGAAGAAAGAGCAGCTCATGGGACTGGTGGGCAGTAGCGGTTTTTAGCAGTTAGCCAACAGCTCCACCACTGCCCTGTGCCCCATCCAAGCCAGTAGGTTTGGATGTGGCCCTTGGACCTCATGCTTTGGGAGGGGAGTTTAGCCCTCTGAGTCCTTCTGAGACGACTGCCTCTATAGCAAGCCCATCCGTCCAACAGGCCCCTCTTCCCGCAAGAGGTTCTCACTTCAACATCCATTCTGCCAGCCTTCTTGAGCACTGAGAGGGCAGTCAGTAAGCCTGGCTGAGGATCTGGGGCTCTGTATGGTCAGTCATTTAGAAATCCAGTGGTCCCACTGACAGCTGGTTGGATGCTGGTGCTGATGAGGAGGCCCAGGGATCATCCCTGATATGACGGGATACTCAAAGAGGCAGCTGCATTGATGGAGCCTTGTTAGCGAGACCCTAGCATAGAGCAATGGTTCCCAAGCTTCTTGGGATGGTGACCCAGAAGTCCGGATTTACTTGGTGTGGAGAGCCATCTAGGGCTCACCCAAAGTCTTTTGTCCCCCTAGACAAACAATGACCTTAGCACCCTTCTCCAGTTCAGAATTCCATTTTCTACAATGGCTCTACAGATGTTTGTTGGAGAAACCAGCAAACATCTCACTAAGGGTGCAGCTGCCCCCACTATGAACCCCAAGCAAGCAGCATTCCAGCGTACACAGCCTTTCACACGGGGGCTACATTCCAGCCCTGGACCACCCTCTCCTTCTCCACGGCTCCCTCAAATCTCCCCTAAGAGTCTAAGAAACTCACTTTGCAACCATCAGGACACATTTTGCTTGATCAACATGTACAGGCCAGGAAGAGAAAATACCAACTAAAGTATGACATGGATGATACTATTTCCAGGGTCAGATCTTGGTTTCCAAAACACAAAAGAGAGCAATGGAAAGGGCAGGGGCGGCCACTAGGGAGACCTGGCCTACAACCCACTTTCACATTTGGGTCCGACCCACAGGTTGGGAAACACTGATCTAGAGAATCTGCTTGTCTCTTTCAAAGCTTGGAGGAAGCAAGAAGACAGGGTGGCAGCTACAAGCATAGACAGCCTGAAGAGGGGAACGGAAAAACATATGGAGCAGAGGTCCATCAGTGGCTATTAGCCACAAAGTCTAGATGGAGCACTCTGTCTGGGACAATGATGCTCTGTATTCTTGGTGCTTGAAGGGCCACAGTGGGAGGGCTTCTGGAGTTCTGGCCCTGCTGGTGGACCTCCTGATAGCACCTGGGTTTGGGCCACTGCGTGACACAGAGTGTTGGACTGGACAGGCCATTGGTCTGATCCAACATGGCTTCTCTTATGTTCTTATGTCTGGGGCAGTGATGCTCTGTATTTTTGGTGATTGGGGGGAATACTGGGAGGGCTTCTGGAGTTCTGGCTCCACTGGTGGACCTCCTGATGGCACCTGGGTTTGGGCCACTGCGTGACACAGAGTGCTGGACTGGATGGGCCACTGGCCTGATCCAACACAGCTTCTCTTATGGTCTTATGTCTGGGGCAGTGATGCTCTGTATTCTTGGTGCTTGGGGGGGAACAGTGGGAGGGCATCTGGAGTTCTGGCCCCACTGGTGGACTTCCTGATGGTACCTGGGTTTTGGCCACTGTGGGACACAGAGTGTCGAACTGGATGGGCCACTAGCCTGATCCAACATGGCTTCTCTTATGTTCCTTAGTCTGATCCATTCGTCTGATCCAGCATGGCTTCTCTTGTTCTTATGTCTGGGGCAGTGACGCTCTGTATGAGGTCCTTAGTTTAAGGTTTTGGAGGACTCCGAGACCTCAGGGAGGCCAATTTGGTCTTTAAACTTTAAAGGTAAGACCTTACCGTAAGACGGGGTGTTTTGCGCATGCGTGAAGATCGCCATTCTGTGAATGGCTGCCTATGTGCATGCTCAAACTGCCTTAAAAAAAAAAAAAGCCGACGCCCGCAGCGTGTGAGCAGGCATCCACCGGAGGGATCCGCAGACAGGAGGGTAAGTGTGATCACGTTTCTGCCGGCATAAACTGCACTGGTTCCAACCGGTGCAGTTTATGCCGGCAGAAACGCCCCGTCTGAACGCACCCAGAGTGTTGGACTGGATGGGCCATTGGTCTGATCCAACATGGCTTCTCTTATGTTCCTAACATTACAAAGGGCTTTTTGCTCCCCCTCCTGCCTCTAATGGCAGCAGGCAGTGAGAAGAGGATTGATGGAGAGAATGCTGGCAAGGGAGATGACAGTGGCAACTGTCCTGAAGTCCCAAAGAGACAAGCAGAATCTCTGGGCCAGCAATTGAGAACCTACTGAAACTGGGCCAGCAGACATAATCCCTGGCATTAAGAGCTAGAGTGGTCCAAAGGTCTCTGGATATTTTCATCACTTGCTCCCTTGCCACAAGGGATAACTGTCTGTTGGGAAGGACAACACAGCAATATGTCAGAGGTAAAGTAACAGGAATACACTTACTGGTGCTGTTGTTAGTGGGAGACAGGTTCTCACAGAGCTCATCCAGGGTGGAGGCTGCAGCCAGGTTGATCCAGAAGAAAAGAGCCTGTGTGAAGATAAAGAGGCAGATTCTTTGAAGTGGCCAGGGAGGAGATGGATGGCACCCCCATGACCCTCTCACAATCAATGATGACAACAAGAAGAAGAGATTGGATTTATACCTCACCCTTCATTCGGTGTCTCAGAGCAGCTTACCATCTCCTTTCCCTCCCCCTCCCCACAACAGACACCCTGTGAGGTAGGTGGGGCTGAGAGAGCTCTGAGAGAACTGAGAGAACTGCTTGTGAGAGAACAGCTCTGAGAGAACTTGTGACTGACCCAAGGTCACCCAGCTGGCTGCATGTGGAGGAGTGGGGAACCAAACCCGGTTCTCCAGATCAGAGTCCACTGCTCTTAACCACTACACTCAGTAATCTCAGTGTACAGCCAACGGCCAAATTCTTACAGACTGGGTGGCGCTTCAGACTGGCCGCATTAAAGGAGCTTTCTACTTCACTCAGGAATCAGAGCAGGAAGAGATATTCAAAACTTTGCCAGATACTCCAGTTTTGCTATTGCCACCTACATTTTAACCTGAAATTTGAGTTCTGAGTTAGGGCTTTTGAGGGTAGAATTCCCAGGTTCCCCCTGGCCACTGGTGTGTGTGTGTGGGGGGGGGAGTAAGGTTGCCATATCCAGGCTGGGAAACTCTTGGAGATTTGGGGATGGAGCCTGGGGAGGACAGAGAACTCAGTGGGGTACGATTACACAATCTACCCTCCAAAACCATCCATTTTCTCCAGGGGAACCAGTCTCTGTAGTCTAGAGATGAGCTATAATTCCAGGAGATCCCCAGGCCCCACCTGGAGGCTGGCATCCCTATTTGAGGGTGAAATTTTTGATCAACTTAAACATTAGAATGTCTGATTTTTTTCCTTTTTGTTTTGCAATTCTTGATTGCTCTGGCAGGTGTTAAATACGAAGTCTTATAAGACTAAGACACAATTACTGTCACATATCAACCAGTCAAATATCCACTAAGGGCTAAGCAAACGTGATATGCCGTCAATACAATCAGAGCAGGCTCAATCTATGCACTGCCCTACCTGGAGCAATGAGTCACTCTTAAGATTTTGTTTTTAAAAATGGCTCATACTTTGAGACCTGATAGCCTCTATTTAAAGATCATTATCGCCGTTATCATACGTAAATTATCCTGTAAAAAAACAACAACCAACCTTTAGCTACAAAGTACTGTAAAGCTGGAAGGATGCTTGAAGGGGCAACTAAAAATAATTCTTATTCAAGGAAGATATTTATTATGAGTAGGGTTGCCACATCCCTCCTGGCAACTGGTGGGGTATGGGAGAGGGACTTACCAGTAGAAAAAAGAAGGCAGAGGCGACGTTGCGTCACACAGGAAGTGACATCATCAAGACAGCAACTTCCAGGTGACGCTCTGGTATCCAGGCAAAAACTCTCTGGTAAAACCAGCTTCTGCCGTAGAGGTTTCATCCAAATACCAGGGCATCACCTGGAAATTACTAACATGATGGCATTACTTCCTGTCCAATGCCAACAATGTGGCCTAGGCCTTTTTCTTTTTACTCCCCACCAAGATCAGTAGAAAAATATTTATATTTGGCCCCATTATCTGGGTGTTTTGATCCACACAGAGGCCAGAATTAGATCTATGAGCGGCTGCAGCCGCCGGGCCTCGTTGGTTCCCCTCCCCCGCCACCGCCGCCGAAGCGAGGCCCGAGCGGCTGCAGCCGCCTGGGCCTCGCTGTTCTCCCCTGCCACAAACTTCCACATCGATTTGCCCAGTCGTCGGGTATGAATGCGAAACGGAGGGTCGTCTGTCGTCTGCTGCTCTTCTTCCAGTCGACGCATTCCTTCCCTCCCTATTCGAAACTGGGCTTTTGCAGGTACGCTAAGGTGATCTAGCTAGAGAGGGGTGTCTGCTTCGAGCTTGCAGCTGCCCGGGCCGCGCTGCCCCCCCGGCCCCGAAGTAGCAGTGGTGAGGCCGGCTGCAGAGCGTTCCCTGCACATGCGCAGGGGACGCTCTGTCACTTTTGGGGGGATTTAAGTATCCCCCGATATTTTTTCGGGTTTTTAGATTTTTGTGCACACCTGGGGACTGCCCCAAGTGTGCACAAAAATCTCCCTCCGCCCCAGGTGCCCCCAATGCGCGGATTTAGGTATCCGCACGCAGGGGGCGCCTTTCGCTATTAGATATATAGATGAGAGATTAGAAGAGCTCTCCAGGATCAGACCAATAGTCCATCTAGTCCAGCATCCTGTCTCACATTCCTCTGGATGGCCAACAATAGGGCGTAGAGGCCAAGGCCTTCCCCTGATGTTGTCTCCTGGCTCTGGGCTTCAGAGACTTAGGCTGAATTCAGACTGGCATTTTGGCCCGATATAGGCATGTTTCACAAATGGATTAAAGGGGCCGGTTCACACAGCCACAGCTGTCAGGCGTTCCCCAGCCGTACTCAACCAGTCCTATGACAATTCCCTACCGAGTTAAAGAAGTACCAGGTGAAAGCCATAGCAAACCCTGGAGAGCACGCTGATTCTGCTTCCCGGAAGTGTGCATGCTAAAAGCTGCAAAGAAGCTGCGCTGCTGCGGTGCTGCACCTATGCGCATGTCGCTGGAATGAAAAAAAAGCCACTTACAGCTGCGCCTCCGCCAGGGGCGGGCCAACAGTACGAACACTCCCTTGCGCCTCCTCCCCAGTATGCTCCTGCATCAGTAGGTGCAGTGCAACCAGGAATCTGGTTGGTCCAGGTCTTTTTGCTCTGCCTCCCTCGCGCTTCATACTGCCAGTCTGTCCTCAGCCTTAGCGCATCTGAATGTGGAGGTCCCCTCAGACCCCATAGCTAATAGCCACTGATAGACTTATCTTCCCTGAATCTATCTAATCCCCCTTTAAAGCTGTTTATTCCTCTGACCGTCACTGCGTCCTCTGGCAGCAAACCCCACCTTTTAATCACTCTCTGTGTCAAGGTAGTATTTTCCTTTTGTCCATCCTGAACCTACTGCCCATCAGCTTCACTGGATGCCCTCCAGTTCTAGTATTTTGGGAGAGGGAGAAAAATTTCTCTTTGTCAAGTCTTTCCACCCCGTGCATAATTTTAGGAACCTCTATCACGTCCCCCTTAGTCGTCTCTTTTCTAAATGGAAAAGTCCCAGACCAATTCCACAAAAGCAGTTGTTGTGCCCTCGGTCTCCCGTTACCCCCGCTTGTACTGCTCAATTTCCCACCATTTGCTGTGTGGAGGCCTTTTGACCAGGGGAAATGGGGGGGGGTAGATGTGGGTCAAAATGCCGCCACACAGCAAATAGTGGGAAATTGAGCAGCACAAGCAGGGGAAACGGGAGACTGACGGCACAACAGCTGCTTTTGCGGGATCGGTCCCAGACTCTTCAGTCTTTTCTCATAGGGAAGGTGCTCCAACCCCTTAATCATCTTGGTTGCCCTCCTCTATAGTAGATATAGATCTGGATTGGGGTGGTGCAGCGGTGCTGTTGTTGCTAGACCTGTCGGCAGCGTTCGACACGATCGACCACCAGTTACTGGCCCACCGCCTCACCAACATGGGGATTCAGGGGCTGGCCTTGCAATGGTTTGTCTCCTTTCTCCAAGGTCGGGGACAAAGGGTGGCTCTTGGGGAGCAGCTGTCCCGAAGGCACCCACTAATCTGTGGAGTGCCTGAGGGGGCGGTGCTTTCCCCGATGCTATTTAACATCTACATGCGCCTCCTTGCCCAGATTGCTCCGAGGCATTGGGCTAGGGTGTCACGAATATGCGGATGACACCCAGCTATATCTGTTGTTGGGTGGTCAGTCTGACTCTACCCCGGAAGACCTGGACCGGGCGTTACAGGACGTGGCTGGATGGCTTAGACTGAGTTGATTGAAATTGAATCCAATGAAGACGGCGGTCCTGTGCCTGAATTGGAGCAGTCCAGGAGTAGGGATTCCACTACCGGCCTTCGACGGGGCACCGTTGGTGCCAGCGCCGAGGGTCAGGAGCTTGGGAGTGCTCCTGGATGCTTCCCTAACATTGGAGGCCCAGGTAGCAGCCACTGCCAAGGCAGCCTTTTACCATCTTCAGCTGATTAGGCAGTTGTTTCCCTTCCTTGAACGCAATGATCTGGTGTCAGTGATCCATGCTATGGTCACCTCAAGGTTAGACTACTGCAATGCTCTGTACATGGGGCTGCCCTTGGTGCAACTCCGGAAGCTGCAGCTGGTGCAAAATGAAGTGGCCAGGCTGTTGATGGGCCTCCCTATGTGAGAGCACATCTAGAGACATTTCTGAAAATTTTGAAGCTCGGGAAAAAAACCCCGTTTTTTCCCCGTTTTTTTCCGGGGGGAAATGGAAATTTTCAGAAAAATTGAAAAAAATGCTACATTAACACTTCTTTTTTCTTTTCCAGATTGAAAGTAATTCTGTTACTTTAGGAACATAAAATATGACTATAGACATTTTTACTTGGCATGAAATTATCACAACTAGCATATTAAAAGTATAGTGTCGCCAAACAATTATTACAAACAGAATATCCACCCACATGCAAAAACAAAACTGAAACCTTTTTCTTTTCTTGTGACAATAGCACCTCCTAAAGGAAGAAATGCATCTTGTTCTTGCATTGGCATTGGAGAGTTCAGTTTGTAACCTAGGACTTGCTTGTCCTCAGTGCACAGAAATTAGATCAATCTGACACCATACATATTTTTTAGAAATAATTTGGAAAATATTTGAACACCTTGTCTTAAAATATTTTATTCATCATGTTAAAATAAAACATTCCATAATCATTTTTTTTCCTTTTTCAATTTTTCCAGTTTTTCGGGAAAAAACAAAAAAGGCTACAGGAAAAAAACGGGGGAAAACAGTTTTTTTCTGAATTTTTCGGGGCCTTCACTTCTCTAAGCACATCCAGCCTGTGCTAAAGACACTGCACTGGCTGCCAATACCATACCGGATTTGTTTCAAAGTGCTGATTTTGACCTTTAAAGCCCTTTATGGTCAGGGACCTGCCTATCTGAGGGACCGCCTTTCCCCGCATGTTCCCCAGAGAGCACTGCAATCAGGGTCACAAAAACGCTTGGCCCTCCCTGGTCCTAAGGACGCCAGATTGACATCTACCAGGAACAGGGCATTCTATTTGGCAGCCCCGACTTATTGGAACGAGCTTCCTGGCAAGATCAGGGCCCTGCAGGACCTTGGATAGTTCCACAGGGCCGGAAAACGGAGCTGTTCTGGCAGGCGTTCTGATAGGAGCAGCACCTCATCCGCTATGCCCTGTGCCGACCTCTTTCCAGCCGAAGCACCCCTGAACGTGTTCTAAACACACTTTACTACATCTGGATTGCCACTGACATATTAAATTGTTTATTGTGTGTGTTTATTGTGTATTTTAAACTGTGATGCATATTGTTTTTACTGGGTTTTATGTAAGCCACCCTGAGCCTGCCTCTGCGGGGAGGGTGGGGTAAAAGTTAAAATAAATAAATAAATAGTTGTAATAGAGAAGTTTGAGAGAGTGACAAATTCAAGGTCACCCGGTTTCCCTCAGGGACCTCCCATTTCCCCAGCTCAAGTCTATCACTACGCCATATCAGCTTTGAAAAATTAATACCTGCATTAACCTTTTTTACAAGGCAAAGTATCCAAAGGTGGGGCCTCTTATCTTCAAAGTGTGGCTACTTCTGTTTACTATATGCTACAGCCTAACAGAGAACATCCTGGCCTGCATGGCCCAGTCTAACCCGATCTCGTCAGATCTCAGAAGCTAGGCAGGGAAGGCCACAGTCAGTATGCGGAAGAGAGGCCACCAAGGAAGACGAGGGTTGCTATCCAGAGGCAAGAAATGGCAAACCACTTCTGTTCATCTCTTGCCTTGGGAAGCTTAAAGCATGGCCATAAGTCAAGGGCAACCTGAAAGCATTTCCTATCCAAGGGAAAAATTGCTCCCAGCTTTGCACCCAGGGGCATAGCCAGAAAACTTTGGTTGGTGGGGCGCTGGGAAATCCAGGGGAGCGGGGGGGTGAGGTGGCAGGGGGACAAGAGAGGGAGAGAGAGAGAGATCTCATTGGCAGTCGGCCGGTAGATTCCTCTCCTCCCCTTCCGTGCTAGGTGACCCCCCCCTTTGCTGGCTCATCAACCCCTGCTTGCACCCCCCGAAGCCAAGCTGTGCAGCAGAGACATCCTTCGCAGCATTGCTGGAGCTGCATGGGGAGAAAGGCTGTCTGTGTGGGCAGTGAGAGCCCACCGCCAGCCTCAACCTCTGCACAGCTGTTCTTGAAAAAGAGCAGTTTCTGTCAGAGCTCTCTCAGCCCCATCCACCTCACAGGCAATGCTTCCTCTAAGCTGAGTTAGTGTGAGCTAGCTCACAGTTTTTTAGCCTCCAGGTCACCGATTTTTGTCTTAGCTCAGGAAGGAGCAAACTAATCGATGCAGCAGCCAAATCACCTGCTTCCAACTTTAATGCCAGTAGCTCACAAAGTAGAATTTTTCCTCACAAGACTCCACAGCTTAGAGGGAGCATTGCTCACAGGGTGTCTGTTGTGGGGAGGGGAAGGGAAAGGGGTTTGTAAGCCACTCTGAGACTCCTTTGGGTAGTGAAGGGCGGGGTATAAATCCAGTCTCTTCTTCAGTGTGCCTGCACCAGGGGAGGAGTCATGTGGCCCAATCATGTGACCCAGCCACCACGACTCCTCCCCTGGTGCAGGTGCATTGCAGAGAGGCCTGATGGCCTGCCTGATCCGCCTGCTCCTCGCCTGCTCAACTTGGCTCGCTCACCCAGCTCACCCACTGCCCTGGCTGGCACCTGGCCCAGGAGAAGGAGAGCCAGCCAGAATGCGCTCTCTGCTGCAGAGTGGAGAGCACACCGGCCGGCTCTCCTTCTCCTGTAGTAAGGAAAACAAGCATGGCTGGCACTCCTGCCTTTTGGGGTGGGGTGGTGGGGCGTGGCTCACAACTGAGGGGGAGTGGTGCCAAAATGCCCCACCATAGCTACGCCCCTGTTTGCACCACCTGTGGACCTCACTGAAGTACCTAGATGCCCAACACCAACAGACGCCATGCCAAGCTGAGAAATCTTTTGTTTCTCCTTTCCATTTTAGCACCCTGTATCTTCACAGCACCCTGTAACTTCATCCATGTGATGAAACAAGCTCTGGCTCATGAACGCTTCTGCTGGAATTCAAAGAAGAAGAAGAAGAGATTGGATTTATACCCCACCCTTCACTACCCAAAGGAGTCTCAGAGCGGCTTACAAACTCCTTTCCCTTCCCCTTCCCACAACAGACACCCTGTGAGGTAGGTGAGGCTGAGAGAGCTCTGACAGAAACTGCTCTTTTTCAAGAACAGCTGTGCCAGAACTCAGGCTTGCCCAAGGTCATCCAGCCAGGTGCAAGTGGAGGAGTGGGGAATCAAACCTGGTTCTCCCAGATTAGAGTCCGCACACTTAACCACTACACCAAACTGGCTCTCTAAGGTGGCCCACTGGACTCCTGTTTTGATTCTGCTGGATGAAGACCAACACGGCAACCAAACCATATTTCAACATAGACCCTGATACCATATGTAGAGTAACCCAGACATATGTATTGCTCAGAGTAGGCCTTGGGGATACTGTGAGGTCTGAAAGCCAGACAACAAAAGGCCCTTCTTCAGGGTAAGCAACACATGCTGTACAGCGACAAGGCATGCTGACAGCAGTTTTTCAGCGTCTGGGACAAGATCTGACTGCTGTCTCAGGAAACAACCTGACAGCTCTGGAGAAGGAAGATGGATGGCGCTGAGTCTTCAACAGACCTCAAAAACAGTGCTTAATACAAGGTAATTGCTGCAATTTATTAGGTAAATAATTCCACCAGTTTGCTTAGGCTGTTTTGTGTGTGTGTGTGTGTGTGTGAGTCTGTGTGTGTGTGAGAGAGATTGTGTCATTTTGAGCTAGAGAGGTGGGATTTACAAGATAAAGTTGTTGGAGCTTGAGAGAGTTGTCCTGATCAGGAAATCTTTTCCTATGATCCCATATAGGTATGGAGTAACTGAGGTTACTGAAGTAATAAGAGACAAGATTAGGGATGCCATGAATTTTGCCACAAAAAGTTGAACTTGCCTATCAATCAGGTGCGAGCCAATCACATGGCCTTTTCAGTACAATACTGACAAGTCTGTTGTCTGCTGAATGGGTTTGCATTGGCTATTTTCAAAACCACACATACACAAAAATACTGCTGATCCAAACAGATCAGCATCCATTAATGCTGACAAAACCAAATGATAGGAGGTTTTTTTAAACACAACATTTATTTGTGTCCTATTTATATAATTTGTGACTAATTTAATGGCCTATTTAAATAATATTCCTAGCACAGCAAGGAAAGCCAGGAGAACTCAATCAAGCACTACAGGAATGCGCATGTGCAAAAAGCCAGTTGTGCTGCACTACACCATGCAGCTAGGAAGGAATACATCAACGCAACTTGCTGAACAGCCACAAATGGATCAACAAACAGAAGAACAGTCTGTCAAAAAACTTACTGCCAGGCGGCAACTGGTGAACACAACATTAGCCAAACCAAGCTTTCGTAAACAAGATATGTAGTGGCCCTTGGTTTTTTGTTTTGTTTTACTGCTATCACAGCTCCAGTGCTGAGATATGGCACTGAAAGCAGATTCTAGGGTTATGGTTGCCAGCTCTGGATTGAGAAATACCTAGAGAATTTGGGGGTGGAGTCTGGTGAGGGAGGAGAAGAAGAAGAGTTGATTTCATACCCTGCTCTTGGTTACCCGAAGGAGTCTCGGAGTGACTTACAATCGCCTGTCCCTTCCTCTCCCCACCACAGGCACCTTGTGAAGCAGGAGGGGCTGAGAGAGCTCTGAGAGAACTTGTGACTGACCCAAGGTCACCCAGCTGGTTCCATGTGGGGGAGAAGTGGGGAATCAAACCCGGTTCTCCAGATTAGAGGAGTTTGGGGAGTGGCAGGATCTCGGTCAGCAACCATAGAGTCCACCCTCCAAAGCAGCCATTTTTTCCCAAGGGAACTGATTTCTTTCACCTGGAGATGTGTTCTAATTCTGGCAGATCTCCAGGCCCCACCTGGTGGTTGGCAACCTTGTCTAGGCTTGAGGCCCGGCTTGAAAGAACTTTTAGACCTGAAGGTCCTTCATAATGCCATAAATCTACAACAGAAGAAAAGTGATGCTGAATTCAATTACCCCATCATCAAATTGCATTTACGTACCAGGCTGTTCTTCACCTGATTGGTGCTATGAGGGGATAATCATACCAGTAGGAACGAGCACTACATGATTAAGGACCAGCTAATTTCTTCGCAATACCCTTTGTGTAACGTATGAACCTTTGCGTGCCGCATGAACTGTGTGGGAAGTCTAAAAAGTCACTTGCTTGTTAGAGCAATTGAGGGGACAAAAGATCAGGCTCTCTCTCTGAGAGGAGAGCTCTTCGCTGAGACATTTATTAATTAGTTCTCATTCATAACCAGCTTCCTTCAGATTGTATTTTTCTACACTGCTTTTTTCCTTTGCAGAAAGCGTTCTCTGCTCTTCTGAACAAAGATTAAATTTTAAACAGATTTTTAAAAACCCAATTGGCGTATTTAGCATAAGAAAAGGAGGTTCAGAGAGGCATGAACAAATATATCCTGGCTGATAGCTGTTTAGTTTCATAGCTTATGGGTACCAGAACAAGGATTACCTACAAAATGGCCATTTAAGGGAAAGTTTTGAACCACAGCTAGTTTTTAACCACAACTAACTGCAACTAAAGCGTATTTTCCTGCTAACCTAGCAGTTCAAAAGCAAGAAATTGGAATTAAATAAATAGGTTCTGCTTCGGTGGGAAGGTAACAGTGTTCTGTGTGCCATGGCATTTTGTCATGCCGGCCACATACCAAGGAAAAGTCTTCGGACAACGCTGGCTCTTTGGCTTGGAAATGGAGATAAGCACCGCCCCCTAGAGTCAGATTCGATTGGCTTTCGAGCAAGAGAAACCTTTACCTTTAAAGCATACTTAAATGTCCCAGACTCCACTTTGCTTGCCAAAAAAACAAATTTTATATTCCCTTAATTTTGACTTTTTATTTTTA
Organism: Gekko japonicus; assembly: GCF_001447785.1. Lineage (NCBI taxonomy): Eukaryota > Metazoa > Chordata > Lepidosauria > Squamata > Gekkonidae > Gekko > Gekko japonicus. Next base: position 85,098 of record NW_015161464.1, on the reverse strand, counting down.
CATGCCCAGTCATGGATGCCATCAGACTGTAAGTCTGAAAAGCAAGGTGCAGAAACTCTGAACGTAGCAAGCAGATGCTTAATAATACCGCCTTAAAATGGATTGGCTTGAATTTGTGTGAAATATAATTTCAGCTTCACATGAACAAAGCATGGGAGCAAAAAACTTCATCAAGATTAATCAACAAAGCTGGGCATATTTATCAAGGACCAATCAGAAAGGGGCCATTATTGTGAAGCACTGACTACAGGGTTGCCAGCTCTGGGTTGAGAAATACCTGCAGGTTTTGGGGGTGGAGCCTGGAGAACACGGATTTTTGCTTCCCCCCCCCCCTTTTTCTTTTGAAAAAGAGGTGCCAGAACTCTCAAGAGGAAAATGAAGTTTTCAATCTGTCTACTGAAAAATCATGAATTTTTAAACATTTTTTTAAAAAATTGTCAAAGAGGTTCTGGAACTCCATTCCGGCATGTTCCCTCAGAAAAGAAGTCCTGCTTGAGAGGCTGGGGGGGTCTGGGGAGGGGAGGGTCCTCAGCATGGTACACTGCCCTGGAATCCACCCTTCAAAAGCAGCCATTTTGTCACGGGCTGGGCTTGGGCTGAGAGGCAGGAGTTAAGGCCAGTTCGAGGTCGTTGCCAGGAGAGTCACAGCGAGAGCCAAATCGTGAGTCCGAAAGAGGGGTCGGAAGCAGGGCTCAGGAATCCAGGAATCCAAGCCAGAGTGGGGATCCTAGAACAGGAGCCGAAGGGGGATGCGAGGCACGCGTGGAGGTGACTTGTTACTTCCATGAGAGCCCAGTCCTGAGTGGGAGTGATATAGGCCTCCGGCTGGGCTTCCCGTAGTGGTGGCGGTGCTCCTGCTAGTACTCAGGACTCAGCGCTCACCTTCCCTGACAGCATGCATCTCGGCGGCAGGCAGCTGAGTCTCTGTGGGGCTGCTCCCTCAGCCGCACCACCCATGGCTCCCCGGTTGCACCTGTATCTCATCGGCTGCTGCAGGGCCAGGTGTGGGGTTTTCAGGCTCAGGCGCTGGCAGCTGCAAACTGTTAACTCCTGAGGAGTCAGAGGGGCCGGCTTCTGCTCTGGAAATGCTGGTGCCTCTGGCTGCGGCGCTGTCACCATTGCCCATGACACCATTTTCTCCAGTGGAACAGATCTCTGTATTCTGGAGATCAGCTGTAAAAGAAGGAGATCTCCAAGCCCCACTTGGAGGTTGGCAAGCCCAACCGTATATGCTTCTCAAAACACCCCTATTCTTTACCTTTGCCATCTCCGCCTGTCACGCCTCTCTTGATGCTCTTGGCTGATCCAGATACAGGGAGCCTTGGCAATCCGAATGCTCAGGGCCTGTCTGCTATTGGTTTATTTGCTCTGATGCCACAGAGGAACCTGGGGATACCGGATGCTGAAAGAGGCTTGGATGATCTAATAATTGGTACTGAAGATCCATGATCAGCATATTTAAGCTACAGTAGCTGTGCTCAGGGGCTCAGTGGTTAAGATGCTGAATTGCAGGCCGGAAGGTCGGTAGTTCAGCAGCTCAAGACCCGAGTGCCGCATGACGGAGTGAGCGCCCATCTCTGTCCCAGCTCCTGACAACCTAGCAGTTCGAAAGCAAGAAATTGCAAGGAGATAAATAGGTACCGCTTCAGTGGGATGGTAACAGCGTTCCGTGCACCTCGGCGTCTAGTCATGCTGGCCACATGACCACGGAAACATCTTCGGACAGCGCTGGCTCTTCAGCTTGGAAACAGAGATGAGCCCTGGAGTCGGATTCAACTGGCTTTCGAGCAAGGGAAACCTTTACTAGCTGTGCCTAGATGCTATGGGCTTTTGAGAGATAACTTCACATTCCCACATTGCTTGGGTGGTTTCTGAGCTTGTGGATGGAAACAGGTAAACCATTGACACTAATAGTATGTAGCACCTCATTTTTAAAAATATTGTGGTGCACCTCTTGCAGCCCATTTTAGCCAGGGAAGGATTTCCCTCCCACCACATGATCTTTCTCCTCCTCATTTTGCAAGAGGCATAAATACAACAGACGTGTGTTGTACTAAGAAGCAGTTTGGTGCTAGGAACCAAAGCATGTCCATGATTAGTTCTAGCATTTATTTTGAATACCATCGATTTATGCACTGGACAGGAGAGTGCACCTGAGCATACACAGATTGCATTTTCCTCAAGGATTAGTAACTACAGCTCGTTCCCCCCCAACAAAAGTCAACAATGCACCTATGTGTGCAACTAGACTTAAACCTTGGTACTCCCTATTTTAGAAATTAAACCCTGGAGCTGTCCAGTAAATGCAGGATTTATAACTTAGTTCCAAAGCTTGTCCTTAAAGTAATAAACAAGGTGTTTTCCCCTTACTGTGACTCAGCCACAATTTTTTTCTCCATATCTGGGATTTAAACGAAAGGCTTCCAGGGCAGAGAGCCCTGACCTCGGTAGCCCAGGATAACCTGATCTCGTCAGTTCTCGGAAGCTAAGCAGGGTCGGCCTTGGCTAGTATTTGGATGGGTGACCTCCAAGGAATACCAGGGGCGTGACGCAGAGGCAGGCAATGGCAAACCACCTCTAAAATGTCTCTTGCCTAAAAAAAACAGTCTAGCTTGCCAACCTAGTGGTGCATAAAACTAAAAGAGCTAGAATTTCTGGCTGCCAGACAATCTTAGGATCTCCTGAGTACACAACACACACTGCTATACGATGATGATGATTTGTTGTTGTTGTTGTTAATAATTTGTTGTTGTTGTGAACATAATTGGCAGGCAGATCTGAGTCCTGGCATTTCTTACGATAGTAGCTAATTACTTGGAGAATTAATCCACAAAATTCCAAATTTTAAAATTTCCCGTTTCAGCCAAATGTCTCTGAAATTAAAGCATCTTCAGAGACTTTCTAAAACTCAGTAGGGAAACTATGCTGTGAGCTTCTCCACAATTGGGGCACCACCTATTATGGTTAAAAAATATTGCCCTTCAAACTAGTGCAATTTTGAACACACTATTGCATTATCCACATAAACTCCCACATGTCTTTTTGTCAGAACCCACAGCCAACAACGGAGTACACACTTCTTTAGAAAGGTTATACTTTTATTGAAGAGCCATAGATGCATTAACATAGTCACTGTTAAGAATAGCAGTTGCCTCTTGAACCTAATGAGATATGGGGCATTCGTATGCACCCCCCCCCCACTGCGCTGGCCAATTAGGCACCCTCCCGCGCACGGGCTAGAACCAGCAAGCATTACTATGCGAAGCTGGGAATATTTCGGCTCCCACGGCTGGCCACCTGTACTTCTTTAGAGACAAGCATTTCAGTGCTGAGCGGAGAGAAAGCAGAGAGAAAGGAATGCGAAGGCCATTTACACAGACACTGAAAGAACATCCCAAACCCCATGGCAGCATAGCTGACATACTGCCCTCTCAAAGACAACTCCTCCCACCGATTCCGGGAGATCTCCCACCCATTCCGGGAGGTCTCCAGGTCATTCCAGGAGACTCCCCAGCTTGTCCGGGAAGTCCCGATGGAACTGACGTAACAGACGAGGGGCCTGAATACCCCCTACTTCCACCCATTCCAGGTGCTGGGGTCCAAAATCTACCCATTCCACCAGATACAACAATTTTCCACGTTTGAGCTTAGAGTCCAAAATTCTAGAGATCTCGTAATATTCCTCGCCCTCAATAATGATCGGAGGGGGCACCGGTGCTGCAGGATGCCACTCGCTGGAACCAGAATCCTTTTTTAGGAGGCTGAAATGAAACACAGAATGCAATTTCCTCAAGTTTTTAGGTAAATCCAGCTCTACGGCAACATCATTAATAACTTTTTTCACCTTAAATGGCCCAATGTATTTCCAACCTAATTTTCTGCTTGGCCGTAGCATCTGAATATTTTTTGTGGATACATAAACCGAGTCCCCAGGCTGCAGAGCCCAACCCTCCACCCTTCTCTTATCAGCCTCTTTAGCAGCATTCAACGTTTTACACAGAAGTGGCCATGAGTCGCGTAAACGTTTGCACCACAGAGCCGCATCCCCCGACCCCATGTCTGCCTCCCCTTCCAAGAATGGGACAGGCGGGCTGTCATAACCGTACAATGCCTTGAACGGGGACATCCCCGTGGAAGAGTGACACGTATTATTATAACAAAATTCAGCTAGAGGCAATAAGCCATTCCAATCGTCTTGTTGATAGTTGGTAAAACAACGGAGATACTGGTCCAGAGTTTGATTCACTCGTTCCGTTTGTCCGTCAGTGTCTGGGTGATATGCACTGCTTAGGCCCCGTTCCACCCCCATCAGCTTCATCAGCTCCCCCCAGAAATGAGAAACAAATTGGGTCCCCCTGTCAGAGATCACCTTGTTGGGGAGCATATGTAAGTGTACCACGTGCATCAGAAATGCCTTTGCGAGTGCCTTGGCTGTAGGCAGCGAGGGAAACGGAATGAAATGTGCTTGTTTAGAAAATAAAGCCACCACCACCCATATGACGGTCATCTATTTACTCAGTGGGAGATCGGTTATAAAATCCATGGATATAATTTCCCAAGGGTGGCTCGGAGTAGGAAGCAGGTGTAGCAGTCTCAGGGGCTTCCCCGGCCTGGCTTTGCTCATGGCACATATCTGGCAGGATTGGACATACGAAGATAAATCCTTCCGCATCTTGGGCCACCAAAATTGTCGGTTCAAAAGTTGAAGCGATTTAACAAATCCAGGGTGTCCCGACAGTTTGGAGCCATGGACTGCTTGCAATACCTCCCCCCTGAGTGCTAGAGGGATGAATAGTTTATGTTCCCGGTACCAACAACCATCTTCCCTCATTTCAAAACCACCCTCTGCTTGTAGAACAGCTTTGTCAGTCTCCGAGAACGCGGAGGCGAACTTACTGCACCAAGAGTCCCCCCCCCCCGTCCTGGCCTGAAGGGGCGGGTTGCGTCATCGCCTGGGGGGGGAGGAGCGGGCTGCGTCGTCGCCAGGGGGGAAGAGTGAAGCGTGCTTGTTTGCGTGTCATCACTGCCCCGCCCAACTGGGAAGGCGTGAACACCGAGTCCAAGACCACCTCCCATTGGCTATCGTGTTGGGGTAGGCGGGACAGGGTGTCGCCCAACAAATTCGCTGAGCCCGGGAAGTGGTGAAGGGTGAACTGAAATTTGGAAAAGAAATCTGCCTACCGAAGCTGTTTGGTATTGAGACACCGAGGCGTTTTTAGCGTTTCTAAGTTCTTATGGTCAGTCCATACCTTGAACGGGACTCGTGCTCCCTCTAACCAATGCCACCAGGTGGACAGTGCGAGTTTTATTGCCCCCGTCTCCTTCTCCCAAACAGACCAGTTCCGTTCAGTGTCACTGAATTTCCTTGACACATATGTCAAGGGGTGAAGCAACCTGTCCCCTCCCTCCTGGAGGATGGCCCCCCCATGGCCACATCCGACGCATCTGTTTGTACAATGAACTTTTTAGTCTCATCAGGGTGAGCAAGTACAGGCTCCAAAGTGAACAAGGCTTTGAGGTGTTTGAAAGCCTCCTGGCAATCTTTATTCCACGACAACGCGGCTCCCGGCTTTGTAGCCTCCCGCCCCTTCCCCTTAGTTTTTAATAAATCCGTCAGGGGTAAACTGACCTGGGCAAAATTGGCCAAAACGTGTCTGTAAAAGTTCACGAATCCTAAGAAGGATTGGAGCTGTCGTCAGGTGCGGGGTACCCCCCACCCCAATACATCTCGCACCTTTCCCGGATCCATCTCCAGACCCCTCTCCGAGATACGGTATCCCAAAAAGTCAATGTGTGTCTTATGAAACTCGCACTTAGAAAGTTCAGCAAACAGTTTGTGCTTGTGCAACGTGCTTAACACCTCCCTCACCAATTTCACGTGGGACGGGAGGTCAGGGGAGTACAGCAAGATGTTGTCTAGGTAAACAAGGGCCCCCTTAAACAGATGCTTGTGCAAGACCTCGTTGATCAAGTTCATGAAGACCCCCGGGGGCCCCTGAAGACCAAACGGCATCACTCGATATTCGAATTGCCCGAGAGGGGTATTGAACGCCGACTTATGTTCATCCCACTCCCTGATGTGCACACGAAAGTACGCATCTCTGAGATCCAGCTTAGAAAAGATTTTCCCTTTGGCCGCTTCTGCCAATAAATCCTTGATCAACGGCATGAGGTAGGCATTAGTTGACAACACTGCATTTAGGCCCCGGTAATCCGTGCAGAGTCTCAGCCCCCCATCCTTTTTCTTCTGGAACAGGACCGAGGCGGCAAATGGGGATGAAGCTGGCCGGATGAAACCACAGGTCTTTTTCCGCCGGGCCCATGGCATAAATGCGTCCCTTAGGTAGTTTTTGGCCAGGCAATATTTCAGTGCTACAGTCTGAGTGTCTATGAGGGGGGAGCTCATCGGCTTCTTCCTCCTCAAACACTCTGGCCAAATCCCGGTACTTGGGGGGAATGGATAACAATTCCTCCTGGGCCAGGCACACTCTGGAAGATTCCGCAGTAGGCTGCTGGCCCCACTTTGGGTCCCACCTGTGCTTTTGACACTGGGGGAGATGAATTGTACCTTCCCTTCGTCCCACAGTATATAGGGATCATGTCCATGCAGCCACGGGCCTCCTAGGACCAGCGGGAATCTAGCAGCTGGGGTGATCACGAACGGCCGCTCTTGCCAATGCTCCCCTGCCCCCAACCTTAACGGCACAGTCTCGTATTCGCAGGGTTCTTTCATAGTAGACCCATCCATTTGGGTAAAAATCAGAGGCTCTTCCAGCTTTACTACCCCCACCTCCAACCCTGTAACAAGGGAGGCGTTGATAAGATCCCTCCCACACCCTGAGTCAATGAGGGCTCTCACCCGGATGTGTGTTCCGAGGTCGGGGTTAATTAAAGTCACTGTCACAAAAAACAAGGGGGGAAAACTGCTCACTACTTTTGGAACTTCTGGGATCAGGTCCTGCTGCTCCGCGCCTCTTACAGCAGGACCTGGCCTTTTCCCGCCGGCTCGGGGTCGTCTTCGCTGGAGTCTTGTTCCAAGTCCTCTGGGGTGGCTTGCAGGGCTTTGGCATATTTCGGCTTCCCCATCAGCTTTTTGGCAGGGGTGGCTGAGCGTCCTTTTGCTTGGTCGCTTGGGCCCGGTTTCCCCAGGCCGGTTCCGCCACATTCGGCTGCGAAATGGCCCTTTTCCCCACACTTCAGACAAAGACCTTGCCGCATGTGTTTCTCCCACGTCGCCTCCGACTGTCGCCCCAGTT
>NW_015161464.1:51057-73783 GCF_001447785.1 Gekko japonicus | reverse complement strand
TCCTGGATCCAAAGGGACTTGCCTTGAGACAGATAGTTCAACTTGGTCCACCAGCACAGATGTAATTTCACCTGGAGAGGTACTATGGACCATCTGCCCTCTTCAAGGAAAGATCTATCTATAAGGCAATAGAGTTTTGGTATGGCTGTAAAAATAGTTGTAGTTGTCTGGAGTGAAAAACTTCCCCATTGTAGTGTGTCAAAAGCCATGACCGTGAGGCCCATCATCTTGGTCAGGGTGAAGTCCTGGCTTGAATAATTGGGTTAGCCTACTCTTTGATCTTTCTGGCCTTTTTGACAGGAAGATAAAGCTTTGTAGCTTGAGTGTCCATCACCACTCCAAGTGTTCCAGATGCTGTGTGGGAGTCAGAGAGCTTTTCTGCATGTTCACCAGGAACCCAAAGTCTTGCAAGCACTGCGAATGCGAATCCCTTGTTCCTGAAGACAAACAACCAGAAGAACCAGGATCTTTGTAAACACCCAGGGAGCTGATGAGACGCCGAAGGGCAGGGTTTGGAACTGGAGATGAGTCTCCTCCATGCAGAAATGTAGGACTCTTTGAAGGTGTAAGAAGATTGGAATGTGCATGTATGCCTCTGCCGTGCATGTATTCCTCTGCCAAGTCGATGGAGGAGAGGAACTCCCTGGGTCGTAAGGATTCCACAATGGATCTGAGGGTCTCCATGCAAAAGTGTCTGGGTTCAACATATCTGTGTAAGTATTTCAAATCTAGGATAGCCCTCCAATCCCCGTTCTTTTTGGGGACCATGAAGAAGATGGAGTTTGTTTACAGGGACAGAGTATGGTATGAATGGAAAAAAAGAGGGGCCTGCTGCCATCTTATCCCCCAAGCTGTACGGTCTTTGGTCGAGCCTTCTTGTTGTAGATTTCCACTAAGATTTCTTTCTTTGTATGTTTGTGGGTCCCCAAACAGTCTCCCTGAAATGGTCATGCTGTGATGATGGCATTAGATTGGTAATCTGTAGGCCAAACTCTTAGTCAGATGATGCGACTAGCGGCTGCTGCTGATGCCATCGCCCTGGAAGCAAAGACCATGGTGTCTAGTGTGGCATCAGCAGTATAGGCTTTCAAGATCCTATTGGCACCCTCCAGCAATGCTCCCTCCTAGCTGTGGAAGTCTTGTGAGCAAAAATTCTGCTTTGTGAGCTATTGGCATTAAAGTTGTGGGCCAGCAATTTGGCTACTGCATAAATTAGTTAGCTCTGGAGCCATCCCTCCCGAGCTAAGACAAAAAGGCGTGAGCCGGAGGCCAAAAAACCTGTGAGCTAGTCCACACTAACTCAGCTTAGGGGGAACACTGCCCTCCAGTAGTCTGCGGTTGCCGCATGGTAACCTCTCTATCAACTTACGCATCCACACAATAGTTGCTTTAGAAACTGTGGATGCTGCAGCTGCCATATTGATTGCCATGGAAGTGGCCTCATGTTCATCTTCAGAGAGCGACCCAGAGGATTGTAGGGCAGTTGCTGGTGCATCAACCACAGGTACCTGCAAAAGATCTGAAGCGGATGTTATCAAAGGGTACAACTTTTTAACAACCCCTGGAAATGGTTTGTTTGTTATTGGCTTTGCCCACTCTTCCTCATCTGTCTCACATAGAATTCAGGGGAGAGGAAGGCTCTTTCTGAGCAATTAGCTGGAGGAAAGAACTCATCAATGAGCTCTGTGCCATCTTTCTGCCCTTGGACATTAGCACTCTTGTCCCCTGCCTTTTGGGGTCCCTGTATATTGAGTGCTGATAGGGTCTTAGAAAGCAAATACTGAAAAACCTCACCCTTAAAATATCTAAAGGACTGCTCTGAGACAATCATCTCCCCCTATTCACCATCATTACATGAAAATCCCCCCCCCTTTTCACCAGAGACATGTGAGTGGCTATCTCACTCACGTGAAGGCGGATCAAATAGGCAGTGCTCCTTGGGGAGCCCTTTTTGTGCAGCTTTGGTGGGACAGCTGACTCTCTTCTTGCGCCTCCAAGGAGAGGGGGAGGGGGATATAGTAGCCCCATAGCCCCCTGATCTGCAGAAATGCACTATTTCCTCCCCATGGCTCTTATAAAGAAGGCCATTGCATTTGGAAATAACTGGACAGACCGGGGATTGACAACATTACCGCTTTGCAACTCGTCATCTTCCTCGTCCTCTTGAGCATTATCGGCACAATCACGCCTAGCTCAATGAACCCCCTTGAACCATAGGTCTTGGGGTGCGCCATGTGCAGGATTAGGCTCTGCTCTGCAACTCGTCATCTTCCTCGTCCCCTTGAGCATTATCCGCACAATCATGCCTAGCTCGATGAACCCCCTTGAATCATAGGTCTCGGGGTGCACCATGTGTGGAATTAGGCTCTGCTCACCATTCCCGTCTTAAAGCATAGAGTGGCCAGTGGACTCCAAAATGGCCGCTGAGGCTGGTGCTCGCTCCGTAAATGCTGCAGGGGTGTGCAGCTATTTGGCACGCTTTGGAATGCCATCCTCACCTTGCTCAGCTGGTTGAGCGTCGGCCACCGCCACGGCCTCTATCTCTGGAGTGGAGAGAAACCCATTGCTAACCTCTCTTAATGCCATGGAAGGTGGTCTGTGAGATCCCCCTCCCATTAAGAGAGCAACCAGCCAGGCAATGCTCAACCTCCAACCAAGTGGGGGGGGGAAGAGGATAACATATAGGAAGCAAGAAGAAAAGGATTGAATTTTTCTTAAGTTTCTTCAGAGAGAGGGAACAGCAAAGATGGAAGGAGAAAGTGAAAGTAAGTTCACTCAGAAAGATAGGGTTAGGCAGAGCCTACACCTAGCTGCTCTCCCTTCTGAGGCAGGAAAAGAACTGAGCCTAGAATGACTCCCACTACAGGAAACAGGAAGTAATTTAAATTAGTCCTGCCTCCCTAAGTGATGGATGGGAATCACCCACAAGATGTCCTCCACCTCAGAGGGAGAATGGGGAAACTCAGAACTCGTGCTCAGTATTCAGTATCTTTTCGTCCTTGTCAATCCCAGTCAATATCTTCGACTGGATCCAGAGCAACACAAGCTCCTCAGTCCAGCAGTTATCCTAGGAGCCTTGTGTGTGGGGGAATGCAAGCCCACAATGGATCCTGAAGTCTGGCACCAAAAGGGCAGATGCAAAAATCTTCCCTATGGCATGAGATATCACGTGCGACCAACTATCACACCAGACATATATCAGCACTGACCGGTAGGCACACGCAGGCTGTATCATGCAACACCAGCTCCTCCAACACAGGCAGCAAAATTGTACCCTCTCACATGTCTTTTAATGCAGATGCAATACGCAGATCGAATTCTGGGCTGCTGCACATATAGGCTTGGCACCCATCACCCAGCCAATTTGGAAGCTTTGTTACAATCTTAAGAATTCTGGGCAGAAGATGCACTTGCAATGTTACAAAGCTTCGGCTGCCTGGCAGCAAAGGATTTCACTAAGCCAGGGCTCAACGGAGCTTAGCCCTGAGACAAGTGAAGGAATTCTGGGGTTGAGCTCGGCAGCACACGCTTGCAGAATTTTATTTTATTTTTTTGCCACTGAAATTAGAAGACAGGCAGAGGGTGTGCTTGCCACAATGCGCAGAGCCCTAGTATTCTCTGTTTGAAATTAACATACCAAGCAAAATGACAACAGTTAAAATGTGCACCGTAATCAAACTCCAAGGGCATGTTCTAATGCAAGGGAGGGTCAAAACAAGCTTGCTTCTAAAAAATGTGTCAAAAAGTCTCCTTGTAAATTCCAGTGCTGAATATTCACGCATTTGCCAACTATGCACTGGAAATTTGGCATTTTTTTTCCAAGGGACTGATATTTAACTGCCTCATAGCTGTAAGGATCTCAAGGCAATATACAAGAAAAATTATTACAAAACACTTAAGACAAAACCAGTAATATCAAAAACAACAGGACTTATTATCTGCTGTTCTACAGTATACTTCACCCAGCATGGAATGGTAATTATTTAGTATCTGACAGCACTGGATAGAAGATGTGCAATGATCATTAATATTTAACAGTATTTCACAGCTGACAGTTTGAGATTTCTTACTGGCTCCATACCAAAATTCAAATAATAAAGGGAGGCCAGCAAGTTCAAAAAACTTCTGTTTTAACATTTTTTAAATTTAACTAATTTAATTCCATGCTGTTGATGTTGTTTGCTTGGATTTCAGTAAAGCTTTTGACAGCCTTCCTAAACGTTACCAGAGGGCTGCAAGCGCTAAACGTATTGCTGACGTTTCAGAGCATCTTCCGATTCAGTGCAGCGTCTAATTTGACCCACAGAATGCATGCCAAAAGCTTACTTGGTTAATTACCGGCTTAGAAATCAACATGGCTGTATCCCAGGACAGGTGACATTTCCAAGCCATTTAGGAAAAACAAGAGCGCCTCTCAAATATATGGCAGAGACAAACTGCTCATTGTGCCTGAAACCATATTCCTGGCATTGCCAGAGCCAAGCAATGCGCACGGCTTGTTTAACAACAATGCCACTCGCTCCTATTTTTCACAGGGTACAACTGTGATTAACAGCCCACATTTTAAATCTGCAATTAATTACGCCAATTAAGACTTTCAGTCGCATTTCCAGGAGTCCTTTAGCAAAAAAAAAAAAAAAAGCACTTGGGGCCAGCAAAAAAATGCCTCACGAAGGCGAATAGCGCCACAGACAGCTTTCACTGCCTTTATTTTTCTATTAATTGCTTCAGTGGACTATCGTTTATTTATGGATTTATAAAGGGCCCCAAACTACCACTGAAAAAAAATAAAACTGTCTAGGTAGGTAAATAATTGAACGCACGAGAAAGATAACAAGGCTGCATCCAACCAGCTATGCTGCGAATCGTGGGAGCTGTGTGGACAAAATCCATGTGACGGGGGGGGGGGGGGGGAGAACTGGGTACGAGTCCGTGAAAAAATATGGCTTGATTGGGGTTGCCAGCATCCAGGTGGGACCTGGAGATCTCCCACTATTACAATTGATCTCTAGCCAAAAAAGATCCACCCCCCTGGAGAAAATGGCTGCCTTGGAGGATGGGCTCTCTGGCATTATACCCTGCTGAGGTCCCTGTCCTCCCCAAACCTTGCCCTTCCTGGGTTCCACCCCCCCAAAATCTACAGGTATCTCCCAACCCAGAGCTGGCAACACTAGGCTTAATCCAGCCCATTGTTTTAAAGGCATTTAAACCTTTTAGCTTCAATTTGCGTCCAAAACAGAGTCAGAGCAGGTGCTTCATACTGGGGGGAGGGGACAGTCCTAAGAACACTGCCAATGGCAATAGTTAATATAGACAGCTTCCAGATGGAGCCTGTTCTCTCTATCGCTTTGATGCTGCTGTGATTGCGGAGGCATTCACAGTGGCAACAGTGTTTTCGCACAAAAGGTTCCCCTGTGCCTTCTTTTTGTATTCCCCAAGGACACCATTTCTCCCCCTCCATTGGAAGACTTTTTTAAAAAAGGAATTGCTAGCTTGCCACATCAGTACAAAATGTATTTGCATGATCTACTAATTCCCAACTTTCATTTAAAAAAACAACCTCTTGTCCTTTTCATTCTGGAGTTATAAGAGGAAAAGTAACTTTACAAGAAAAAGAGCTAGAGGCTTTTAAGAAAATGAAACCTGGAAACTAGAAAATTGTGGCAATAGATAATTATATTATAGTGCTATAGCAATGTTATAATAGTATAGCGTTACAGCAATGTAGTAATTCCCAGTTTCTTCTTTCTTCTTTTTAAGCCCAAAAACAGCTTTGTAGTATATGTGGGGAAAGTGACACCCACGGGGGGGGGGTGAGGCAAGGAAAATGGCACCAATGTGGGCGGGACCTGCAAAAAGGTACACTTTTCCATCCACATGGCATCCAAATGCACTCTGAGTGCCGTCTTTCCAGAAAGATCACAGCAAAGGGGGGGGGATAAAGAGGCCAGATTAACAGAGAATGGCCTCACATGGATGTTTCCCAAAACAGTGCTGCTGTAAGGAAGCCAAGAGAGACCAAAACACCCCTATGGAAAAGCCATAGTTCCAGATTTCCTTTGCTCACAATGAACATTACAAACATGTCACCAATGAATCACCACCAGGTGGGAGAATTATAGGCAAGTTCTTGCTCAAGTTTGTCCACAAAGAGACATAAAATGGAGCCATGTAGGCGTCCACATCTGTACCTTATATTTGCAAAAGTTGTTTATCATTGAAAGTAAAGACGTTAAGAACCAACTGCAGCTAAGAACAAAGTTGAGAATTACAGGAAATTACTGTTCAAAAAGTACTGTTCAAAAATTCCTTGGAGCCTGATTACCGCTGCTGGTATAAACTAAAATGACACAGTATTAAAAATGAATGATTTTTTTTAAAGGTTACTTATCCGAAGATTAAGTTTTACACAAGAAATCATCAGTGAAATATTTAACTAAAAAGCTGTAAATCTCCCTGTTTTGCCAGACACAGATTGACATAAAAATTGCATCCTGGTGGGATCCAGAACAGATTTACAAGCATCACTGTTTACTTGTTTCTATTAATCTGTTTTTTTTAAATAATACATACATAGAAGTAGTTGCTACAGTCAGCACACAGCTTGTCTCTAATTTCCTCTTAACATATGGATATTTTCCTATTCAGCAGTCACTAATTTTACCCTGATATCTCTTAGGTGTTGGGACAAACACTGCACAAAAGTCCGTTGAGGAGAGAGAAGAATGGACCAAAATACATGATATGCCAGTCATGTGGCCGGCAATGGATGTGTTACCTGATTCACAGTCAGACGTACATTGGAGGAATTCTGCATCTGGCATTCGCTCCACATTTTCTAAACACTGAAGGAAAGGTGCGGCTCAAAACCACATTCAAATACACCGGGGCAACGCTGTACTGACTGAGAAGTCACCCCTGAACGGCCATAAATCTATGCAGAAGGTGCCATAAAAGCCGACGATCAAAGAAAGCGAAAGCAGCATGCAGTGTAGAAGGTACCATAAAATCCAACAATCAAAGAAAGTGAAAGCAGCATACAATGCAGAGGGGAATTTCTGTTCCAAGGTGGGCGCAGTAAAACAACAGAGGGAAAAGCCAATGCAGAATCACCCGCGGAGAGCTGCACCCAGAAGCAAAGTGTTAAACCTTGTGATGGTGGTGTCGGTACAGTTTCAGCATCTCGCCTCCCTGGCAGGGAAGCTGCAAACCACTCAGATCTTTCCAGGGAGTGAGGGGGAGGCAAATAACTTGTTTTGCCCTGTTAATCATTCCCTCCTCCACGAACATTGCTTCTAGCGCAGGGTGATTTCTATAGCAGAGGGGAACGCAGAAAAAGAAAGCGACTTTTGCCTACTCCTGTCTCCCAAACAACGACCCCCCACACCGCCAACATTTCCCTCTCAGACGCACCACGGTTCTCCCTTAATTCACCCACTCTCTGAAATCTCTCCAATGGCATGCAGTCCTTCAATCTCATGGGATGCGGTCTCTTGTCAGGAAGGCACCGTGTTGCAAAATAAGTGGAAAGCAACTGGAGAACTGATTGTGGCAAGTGGTAATAGCAGAAGAGAAAAGCATGTAACTACTAGCTCCAAGAAGCTGGTGTTCTGCAAACATCTATCCACAAACGCAACTGCTGCTGGAAACCTCCTCCCCCCAAATCCAAGCAATTCAAGAAGGTGAAGAGGCAGCGGAACACCCACTCTCCATACGCAGTGAAGCTTGCTCTGTGCTGAAACGCCGGCCTCTGCTTGTGTGTGAGGCATCGTGTCCCTCTCAAGCTCTGGCTGTCAGACATAAAAAAGGGGGGGGAGAGTACAGATTTTCTTGGAAATCAGGGCACTAGGGCTACATGTGAATAAAACGTCTGCTTTCCATGTGGCCTAGAAGAAACTTAAGGCCCCCTACCCATTTCCAGCCCACTTGGCCTCTCACTCTAAGCCAAGCCTCATTCTTACCGCAGCCTCCCCCCCTTTTGCCATCAAGTCACAGCTGACTTAGGGTGATCCCGTAGCATTTTCAAGGCAAGAGATAGAATCACAGAGCTGGAAGGGGCTATGCAGGACATCTAGCCCAACCCCCTGCTCAGTGCAGGATCAGCCAGAGCAGGGGTGGCCAAACCGTGGCTCGGGAGCCGCATGCGGCTCTTTCACACGTATCATGCAGCTCCCGGCAGAGCGGCTGGGGAAGCTAAATATCATTAGCAAACAAATATCACTGGAGAAATAAATACCCTTATCGATATCTGCTTTTACCGCTTTTGTTATTATTTTCGGCAGTCTCATTTAATGTTAATAAAAAGCAAATTTGCATATTTCTCAGTAAAAATGTGTAATATTTGTTCACGTCTTGCGGCTCTCAAACATCTGACATTTATTCTATGTGACTCTTACGCCAGGCAAGTTTGGCCACCCCTGGCCTAGAGGATCCCTGACAAGTGTTTGTCCAGCCTGTGGGTCGCGACCCCTTTTGGGGTCAAACGACCCTTTCACAGGGGTCACCTAAGACCATCGGAAAACACAAATTTTTGATGGTCTTGTTTTTGTGATTAATCACTATGCTTCAATTATGTTCAATTTGTAACAATGAAAATACATCCTGCATATCAGATATTTACATTACGATTCATAACAGTAGCAAAATTACAGTTATGAAGTAGCAACGAAAATAATTTTATGGTTGGGGTCACCACAACATGAGGAACTGTATTAAAGGGTTGAGAGCCACTGGAAAGGCTGCCGGGGAGGGGGAGCTCAACACCTCCCCAGACAGCTGATTCCACTGCTTGAACAACCCTTACGGTAGCAAAGTTTCTCCTCATATCCAGCCAGTGCTTTCCTGCCCTTAATTGAAACCCATGATTGCGAGTCCTCTCCTCTGCTGCCAACAGGAACCGCTCCCTGCCCTCCCCTGAGTGACAGCCCTTCAAATCCTTCAAGAGGGCCATCCTGTCCCCCCTCAGCCTCCTCTTCTCCAGACTCAACATTCCCACAGTGTCCCTCAGTCTCCAGCCCCCCCCCATCATCCTCATCGCTCTCCTCTGCACCCGATCCATTCTGTCCACACCCTTTTTGAAGTGAGGTCTCCAGAACGGCACACAATACTCCGGGTGTGGCTTGACCAATGCAGTGTACAGTGGGACTGTGACATCTTGTGATTTGGATGTTTTACCTTTGTTGATACACCCCAAGATCGCATTAGTCTTTTTTGTCTCCGCATCACACTGATGTTCAGAGGTGGTTTGCCGTTGCCTGCCTCCACATCACGGAGCCCCCATGTGACATGGGAACTAGTCCACACAAGTTCCATGAGTCTCATCAGCATAGCCTTTTTAAGTGATCAAAGGATGCCATCTCTGGGTTGGGAAATTCTTGAAGATTTGGAGGTGGAGGCTAGGAAGAGTGGGGTTTGGGAAGGGGAGTCCTCAGTGGGCTCTAATGCCATAGAGTCCACCCTCCCAAGCAGCCATTTCCTCCAGGCTCTGTCACCTGGAGACCAGCTATAATTCCAGAAGATCTTCAGAGCCTTGGCGACCCTGGGACCCCCTCCTTCCTTTTTCATCAGCAGAAAAGCTGATTGGATTCGATTCCCGGGGAGAGCCAAATAAACCCTCTCTCAGACTTTTTCTACTTATCAAACAAAGTGTTTTGGGCTAAGTGAGTGCCAAATCTGATCCCTTTTACCCGGGCGGAAGCACCAGCACCATTCTGGAGCAAGAATAAGAGGAGCCTGCTGGGGAGAGAGGTGAAAAATGCTGAGGGAAATGGGAGGGGCCCTTGCATCAAGCATCACAACAAGGTCACTTCTGGTGAGACCCAGAAACAACATCATTGCATTGAGCCAACGCTCTAACATTCAAGAAGAAGAGGAAGAAGAGGAGATGATTGGATTTATACCCTGCCCTTCATTCGGAGTCTCAGAATGGTTTAAACTCCTTTCCCTTCCCCTCCCCACAAAAGACACCCTGTGAGGTGGGCGGGGCTGAGAGAGCTCTTTCCAGAACTGTCCTTGAGAGAACAGCTCTGACAGAACTATGGCTTGCCCAAGGTCATCCAGCAGCTGCAAGTGGAGTAGTGGGGAACCAAATCCGGTTCTCCCAGATTAGAGTCCACACACTTAACCACTACACCAAACTGGCTCTCAAAACTCTGTGGTTAAAACAAAGAGTTTTGGGCAAATGCTAAAGCTTTGCCCCTACAAAATGACATCACTTCCAGGTTGTGCCAGAAGTGACATAACAGCATCACCAGCAAGCTCCTCCTACACAGACAAAGGTAAGTCTCCTGCCAGCTACCAGCCTCAGGCTGGGAAGCCTAAACAAATGGTCCCTCTAGTTCAGTATCCTACTTCCCACAGTCGCTAATGAGATGCCCCCAGAAAGCCCACACATGGCTTTATGTGGTCCAAGATAGGGAGATGTTTAAATATCCATTTTCTAGATCCTTCCTCCACCCCAGTAAGGGTGTCACTAACATACCTGAAGCTGTCTTATACCAAACCAGAACCCTGGTCCATCAAGGTCAGCCTCGTCTACTCTGACTGGCAGCAGTTCTCCAGGGTCTCCAGGGAGGGGCTGTGGCTCAGTGACAGAGCATCTACTTGGCACAGAGAAGGCCCAGGTTCAATCCCCAGTGTAAAGGTTCTGGCAGTAGGTGATGTGCAAGACCTCTGCCTGAGGCCCTGGAGAACCGCTACCAGTCTGAGTAGACTATACTGACTTGGATGGACCAAGGGCCTGATTCAGTATAAGGCAGTTTCATGTGTTCATGTGTCTCAGGTCTCTCACATCACCCAGAGGTCATTTCGGGGGGAATCGCGGAGGAGGCAGGAGAAGAGGGAGGGTAAGTTGCTTCCTCCCTGCCTCTCCCCACCCCTGCCTGCCTGGGGCCAGGGAGGGCCTTCGCGGGGCTTCCTTGCACTCCCGCCGGCTTTGCAGGTCCACCGCCGGGCCCCTCAAGGGGCTCGGCAGTTGAGCTGCAAGGCCGTTGGGGGCGGCCGGTACCATTGGGGGCAGGGTGTGTGGCTTTATGACACACTTCCCGTGATGTCAGGGTGTGTGGCATATGCTAATGAGTTATGCTAATGAGTTTCCCTAGCTCTTTTTCTACGAAATGACCCCTGACATCACCTATTACCTGACCCTTTTAACGGAAGATACCTAGGGACTCAGCATGCAAAGCAGATACTCTATCCCTGAGTCATGGTCCCTCACCTATCTTGGACTGTGTGCATAACAAATTTCAGGCATAGAGAAGAACCCTAATACATTATCAAAATTATTCAACATGCACCACACAAGTATAAGTATTCACTATATATTCACACACACACACACACACACACACACTCATTATACAGATAGATAGATAGATAGATAGATAGATAGATAGATAGATAGATGCTCAGAATGCAACCAGTGTTCCCTCTAAGCTGAGTTAGTGTGAGCTAGCTCACAGTTTCTTAGCCTCCGGTTCACACATTTTTGTCTTAGCTCCAGAACGATGGCTTCAGAGCAAGCTAAATTATGCAGTAGCCAAATCACTCACTCACAACTTTAATGCCAGTAGCTCACAAAGTAAAATTTTTGCTCACAAGACTCCACAGCTTAGTGGGAGCATTGGATGCAACCATGTAGTATATATAGTGAATACTTGTATTACCAAAGACCTGGCAGAAGTCTACTGAGACTGCCCAAGTGTTTTTTAAATTCTACTTCTAGGAGGCGAATCCTGAACATGCTTACACAATAATTTCCACAGAATTCAATGCATTTTGTTCCCTAGTAAATATAAAATATACATAAGACTGTATCCTGGTGGACCAAATACAGTTTTCATTGGTCCAGGCAGGCTTATAAAATAGAGCTGTCAACTTTAGGTAGTGAAATTCCTGGATATTTTGGGGGTGGAGCCTGGGGAGGGCAGGGTTTGGGGAGGGGAGGGACTTCAGTGGGGTATAATGCCATAAGAGTCCACCCTCCAAAGCATCCGTTTTCTGCAGGGAAACTGATCCCTGTCATCTGGTAACCAGTTTAAATTCCAGACCCTTCCTGGAGGGTGGAAACCCTGTTATACACAGACACTTGCCCGTGTGTTTATGAGATAAGAAATGCCTCATGGTGATCAGGCTTGTAAAAGTGTTTGTGGGCTGACAGAGCTGTAACAAGGTCAAGACCAATCAAAGTTGGAGTCCAGTGGCACCTTTAAGACCAACAGTTTTACTCAAGGCATAAGCTTTCATGTGCAAGTATACTTCTCCAGATACTGTGAGGGCACGCGGAAGCTTATACCTTGAATAAAACTTTGTTGGTCTTGAGGGTGCCACATGACTTAAACTTTGTTCTGCTGCTTCAGACCAACGTGGCATGGTTACCCACCTGAATTAAGGGCAAGGCAAGTGAGGGACTTGCCTCGGACGCACAAAGCTGAGGAGTGCAAAAAAAGTATATTATGTCCAAAAAAAACCCCGTTGCGTTGTAATAACTCTTGTTATTTATGTATTTACCTTTCTACCAAAATAAAGACTATGAAAGTATAAGGGGTGCAATTTTATATTCTTGCCTTGGGTGCAAAATTAGCCACTTATGGCTCTATGTGCTGGTAACTTCTGCTGACTTATTTGCAAGGCAGGCTCAGGGTACACTTGTCGAAGAGACCCACAGCTATGCAACACCATTTTATATTTTAAAAGTACACATCCTCCCAGTTCCAAGTCCATTCTCTGCAGGAAAAGAACTACACAAAATTTCCCATTTTTAACCAGCAGAGCACACACTGAAATGCTCTCAGAGGATTCAAGACATTGAGAGACTAGAAGATAACATGACAAAATACAACCGCTTCAGTTACCACAAGCATATATATCCCCCCAAATATTCCTGCTCTCCTTCCAATCCATATCAAAAAGTCCTCTTTGATCTAGCAGTCCACAATCATTCTGGACCTAGACAGTAGACTACCACATACCACTGTTTGCCTGTCAGCAAAAAGTACCCAGGAAAACTCATTGCACATTCTCTGGCCTATCTTATGAAAATAATGCTCTCTGACACTAGGCTTTCCGAGTCCCCCGGGGGGCGGGGAAACCCCCGCCCCAGAGGCCTGTTCCCCGCTGCCGGCGGATCGGGCCCCGGGGGGAGCCCCACCCCGACGTGCATGTCATCTGGAAGTGACGCGACCACGCTGGGCAAGCTGGGGGCGGGGCCACGGTCATCGGAGGGAAAACTCTATGGGCAACCCTATCTGACACAGTTGCCCTCCTCCAGGTGGTGGAAGAAGAAGAAGAAGAAGAGGAAGAAGAAGAGGAAGAGGAGGAGGAGGAGGAGGAGATTGGATTTATACCCCGCCCTTCACTACCCAAAGGAGTCTCAGAGCATCTTACAAACTCCTTTCCCTTCTCCCTCCCCACAACAAACACCCTGTGAGGGAGGTGGGCCTGAGAGAGCTCTTGACAGAAACTGCTATTTTTGCAAGAACAGCTGTGCCAGAACTACGGCTTGCCCAAGGTCATCCAGCAGGTGCAAGTGGAGGAGTGGGGGATCAAACCTGGTTCTCCCAGATTAGAGTCCGCGCACTTAACCACTACACCAAACTGGCTCTCTGGTAGCTGGGGATCTCCTGGGATTAGAGTCGATCTCCAGGTCGGTGACAGTGATCAATTCACCTGGAGAAAATGACCGCTTTGGAAGGTGGACTCTCTGGCAATATACCCCAGTGAAGTCCCCACCACCACCCCCTGCCCTCCTCAGGCTCCACCCCCAAAATCTCCAGGTATTTCCCAACCCAGAGCTGGTGGCAACCCTAACCTCTGAGTACATACAGTCATGGCCTACCGCTTGTAAGGGTGCTGTGGGACGTCTGGAGAGCTCCATCTCTTCGCCAAAGACCCTGGAGATCAGGACAGGTTCCAGGACAGGAGAGGGAAGAAGATGGAAGAATGACTTGGATAGTGACGGCCCTGCTGAGGGATTTCTTCTGAGTAAAGGCTCGCTTGTAAGTAAGGGCCTAGTTACAACTGAGGCAAGGGAAGCAGGAAAGCCACATATACAAGAAGATAATGTGGGATGCTGAGGAGGACGCAGGAGTGCTCGGTCTCTGTGAGCTACGACACAGGAGCCTGTGAGGAGAAGGAGGAACAAGGCTGGCTTAAGTACCCTCCTTCTCTCCAGCCTAGAAGAGGCACAGACATCAGTATTGTTCACACAAAGACAGGTGTGTGTGGTTTCTAGGGTTGCCAACCTCCAGGGGTTGGCTGGAGAGCTCCTGCTATTACAACTGATCGCCATGCAAGAGAGATCTGTTCACCTGGAGAAAATGGCCGCTTTGGAAGGTGGACTCTATAGCATTGTACCCCATTGAAGTCCCTCCCTTCCCCAAACCTTCCTCAGGCTCCACCCCCAAAATCTCCAGGGATTTCCCAACCCAGAGCTGGAGACCCTTTTTCCCCACTGCTGCTGTGCTGTATCGGTAACTGGAGCAGCAATGGGGCTTTCACGTGGCAGGGTTCCCCACAGTTTCCCTGCCCCAGTCCTCAGCACCAGAACCCACCACCCTGCTTGCCTGCCTCCAGGGCTTTTTTGGGTGTTTTGATTTTTTGAAAAAATCAGCATTGAATACTATTATAACTATCTGTCTGTCAGGCCATCTGAATCCCCAGCTTCCATTAAAAAAAAGCCTCTATAACTTCTTTTGTTGTGGAGGCCATGCTTTCTCCTTATATCTCTTTAGAGAAAAAGGCTAGAGACATACTTCTTTTTTAAAAAGAAAGAAAGAAAACGGAATTCGGGGGCTGTGACACAGACAGTTATAACGTTATAGTGATAGAACAATATTCAATTCCCTATTAAAAGCAAAAGAGCCCCCCAGTGGTTTGGCGAGGTAATGGCCACTGTGGGGCAGGGGAAATGGCGGCCATGGGGCTGGGGCTGGAAAAATCTGTACTTTCCCAACCACATAGCAGCCATCCATGGTTTGCTGATCTTTCCCAAACTTGGCAGCATAGCAGGTTTGGGAAAGACAGGAGAAAATATGAGGAATACTCCAGGAGGTGCACAAAAAGTAACCCCACTTCCCAAAAGCATCAAGCCCAAGGCACATTGTGCAGGAGACGCTCTAGCATTTGGGTAAAAACTCGATGGTGACCATAGTGTTTTTTTACCCAAATGCTAGAGTGTCTCCTGAACGATGTGCCCAGCATGATGACGGCATCGCAGACTGTGTGCCAGAAGACCCAGAAGCCGAGCCGGCGCCTCTGCCAAGACACAGGTAAGACCTGGCAACTCTACCGGCTCTGTCTCCTTCCACACAAGAAAGGCTAACCTTTAGGACATCTGGAAAACACATACACAGAATGCGCCTGAGGAAAGACTGAGGGATGGGACCATGAGGGACTGCCATAAGGTTGTTAGCTCGGGGTTGGGGAATACCTGGAGATTTGGGGGACACAGTCTGGGGAAGGGTAGGGTTTGGGGAGGGACCTCAGCAGGGTCTAATACCATAGAGTCCAACCTCCAAAGCAGCCATTTTCTCCAGGGGAACTGATCTCTGTTGTCTGGGGGTCAGGTGTAATAGCAGAAGATTTCCAGGTGCTACCTGGAGGTTGGTAACCCTGGGCTGTCACCACATCGATTGTGTGATGTCATTTCCGGGCTGAACCCAGAAGTGACATTGCACCACTCCAAGATTCAGCAGAAACTCTATGGTTCACTTCCAGGGTCACTCCAGAAATCATGTCATGCTGTCAATGCCATGGCTATTTCCCCCTTACATCCCCCCCGACACGGGCCAACCAAGAGGCCTAGTAGCAACCATAAACACCATCCTTTTGCAATATGTTCCTGTATTAAAATTTATTTCCAGTCCCAGTAGGATATAAAATCCTGGACACAGAGAACACACAAAGCCCACCTTTAAATGTCTGCTAAAGAAACACCGGCTGCCAGACAACTGGTAATGCCTCCAGAGACCCGTCCTTGGAAGGCAAGCAGGGAAACCAAACGTACAGCTTTCCTGGAGAATTTTTTCCCCTGACAAGCAGACAGCTTGTGGTATTTGTCTAACTAGGCCTTGTAGAATTTGAAACAGGTTGGCATGAACTGTATTATGCGAGTCCATTTAATGGGCTGGATCCAAAGCGGCTTTTTTGTGGGTGAAAATGGGAGGGAGGGGGTCCCCTCTGACCACCCAAAAAGGCTAAGCTGGGAACCTCAGAAGCAGCGCAGACAAAAGCCAGGTGGGGCAGGACCTGTAGCAACAAGGGGAGCCAAACAAACTGGCTGGATCCAACCCAATCAGCAAAGAGATGGCTGTAGGGTTGCCAGGTCTGGGTTGGAAAATACCTGGAGACTTCGGGGGGTGGAGCCAGGAGAGGGTGGGGTTTGGGAAGGGGAGGGGCCTCAGCATGGTACATTGCCATAGAGTCCATCCTTCAAAGCAGCCATTTTCTCCAGAGGAGCTGACCTCTGTCAGCTGGAGATCAGTTGTAAAAGCGGGAGATCTCCAGACCCCACCTGGAGGCTGGCAACCCTAGATGGCTGAGAACTGGTGTCTGGTTTGGAGAGAAGGTTCCCTCCCCTCCTGTTACATTCCTTGATTCTACGGGCCTAACGAGGTGATACAGGGTTGTGTGTTTAAACTGAGTTCGCCCTAATCTCTCCTTATATATAATTGAATAGTGGGTGCCAAAGTTCTAAAATGCACGCCTTTAGTGTTAGGCCGGAAAAACTGCCACTCAGAAGACACTGGCTGAGTTGACTGGCTGCTTTGTGCAGTCCCGCCCAGCATTCCAATGTCATTTGCATATGGAAGCTGATTGGACCACACTCCATTCCACACCTCAAACTCACCCCCCCCCCGCAAGGCAGTTGGAATTTTCAGTTGGGAGAGGAGAATGATGTCAGCTACTCCCTAGGCAGAGGCTGTGAGGAGGGGGGGGGATTGTAAAACTTAAGACAGACAGGCAGATAAAGGTTGGCTGATGGATGCCAACTCCAGGTTGGAACTCCAGGACATAGGGTTGCCAACCCCAGGTTGGAAACTTCCAGGATATTTTAGGGATGAAGCCTGCTGAGGGTGGGATCTGAGGAGGAGGAGGAAGAGGGGGACCTCAAGACAGATACAATGCCATACTGCCCACACTCCAGACAAGCTGTTGCCAGTCTCCAGGTGACAGCTGGAGAGATCTTAAAGCTTTGGTGCTACTTTAAAGTGTTGCAATTTATCAACAGAGTAGTGTTTTGGAAAATCTTTAGGAATTGTTTGGTGCATTTACGATGGGGCTCCTGGGGAACTATTGTTGCCAATCTTGGCCCAGCAGCCATCAAACCATTCTCTTCAACCCCCTGCTGTGCAGCTGACTTTCCCCTAGGGTTGCCAATCTCCAGGTGGGACCTGGAGATCTCCCACTGTTACAATTGATCTCCAGATGACAGAGATCAGTTCCCCTGGTTCATTCAATGATACCTAGTTTGCAAACCACAATCCAAAGTAAAATGCTCTGTCTATACCATAAATATTTATAATTCATAGATTTATATTAATCTAGGCTCTCCAAAAATAAATAGCAGTGAAATATATGCTGCAGTATTTTGCTGTATTGTGAGACAGCTTTCTACATGCTGTAGTGTTTCCTGTTAGTGGCAATTTGTACTGTAGCAATATGGCAAAACACCAAGGATGATAAAGAGAAGGGAAATGGAAGTTTGAGAAAGGAGGATGCAAGGATGAGAACAAGATGAAAGTAAGAAAAAGGTGGGATGGAGTTGGTTCTCTTTTCTGCAAACCAAGATTTCAAGTCACAATTTAATCTTGGGTTGCCATGAAAGCAGTGAGTTTTCAATTTGTGTATAAGGGGAACAGGGAGGAAGCCTGATGCAACATACAAATCTAGGATCCCCCAAACTAACTTGTTATTACATCTGATACTAAACTAATGCTTGAAAATAATGCTGCTGTTGTTTAATTCTCTTCAGCTAGAAGATGAAATCTCAACTTTACGACAAGTGTTAGTAGCCAAAGAGAAGCATCTTGTGGAAATAAAACAAAAACTTGGTATCAACTTGATGAATGAACTGAAACAGAACTTTAGCAAAAGCTGGCATGATGTGCAAACCACCACTGCGTGAGTACAAACTACCCACACAATCGTTCTTTACTTTTGTGTAGCACTAAGTGTTTCTTTCACAAATCTTTAGAAATTTAGTGGGGTTCAGTGGTTTGACTGCTAAACACATATAACAAAAAACATAAAGTGAGTTTTAATTGATTTATATTCACATGTGAATTATCTCAGAATGAGTGAGTTATATTAAAATCAAAAGATAAGGAACTACTAACAGCCATCAGTGAGCTTCATGGTTCAACAGCTCTCGGAATCAATTCTCCCATTACTACTGGCTACTAGTATGGTATGGCCGAGATTGGGGGGGCAAGGCGGGCGACAGAAGGCCGATGCCTCCGTCGCCCGGCCCTCTACAGAATCCACCCCCCAAACCTCCAGGTATTTCCCTCCTTAGAGCTGGCAACCCTACATTCCCCTCAGTGCCTGTTGGTAGGCAACTAAGCTTGGTCCTGTCACCTACTTTGGCCTTTGGGAGAAAACACATTGGGGCCAATCCTGATAGGGTTGCCAACTCCAGATGGGAAATTCCTGGAGATTTGAGGGATGGAGCCTGAAGAGGGTGAGGTTTGAGGAGGGGTGGGACCTCAGACAGGTACACTGCCATAGACTCCACCCTCCAAACCAGTCAGTCTCACATAGGGAACCATTGTTGCCAATCTCCAGGTGAGGGCTGGAGAGCACTCAGTATTACAACTGCTCTGCAGAAGGGAGGGCAGAAGTCAGCTGAAGTCAAAGGGGCAGATAATGGTAGGTTGGTGGCTAGCTGGGAAGGAGATGGGGTTGCCAACTACATGCTGACAAATTCCTGGGGATTTGAGGGGTGGAGCCTGGAGAGGGTGGGGTTTGCAGAGGGGTGGGACCTCAGACAGGTAGAATGCCATAGACTCCACCCTCCAAACCAGCCATTTTGTCCTGGGTAACAATTGCTGCCAATCTCCAGGTGAGGGCTACAGATTACTCACAATTACAACTGCTCTTCAGGTAGCAGAGATCAGTTCCTCTGGAGAAAACAGTGGACTCTGTCATTATACCCTGCTGAGGTCACCACAGCAAATTGACACTGTTTGCCCAAAGCCAGAGCACTGCCCCAGAGCCTCTTTCTAGATCCCGTTGTATTGCTTTCACAACGGGCTTTACTGCTAGTTGTCTATAAAGTGAAGGAACCCAGTTCTTGAAACTGAAGGAGCACCTGGGAGAGGGGAACTGAACCCTCTCTCCATACCCAGGGGTCACTTCCTGCAGGAGAGCACAGGAGCGGAGCTCCGGCAGTAAAGAGTCCAGGGGGCGGGCACATGCAACAAGCCCCACCCCCTGCTCCCAGCAGCCCTCAGTCAGAGCAAGAAGCAGCCAGGTAGGTTGCAGAGGCCCCCCCCCTGTCCCAAAACGTTCATTAAAGGCCAAGTTTTATTCAGGTACAAGCTCTCCCTCCTCTGCAAGGACAGATCTGCACGTTCCCCCCCCCCCATTAGCTAGCAATCCAAAACAGTCCAGTGGAGCCTGAGCGGTGGGTGTTGCCTTCTGACACACTTCCGGTGATGTCAGGGGGTGTGGCATATGCAAATAAGTTATGCTAATGAGCTCTTGCACCTTTTTTTCTACTAAATGACCCCTCTCCATACCTATTGCCTTAGAACCTCATCCCATAAGCACTTCTCTCCCAGCAAGTATCCGGGTTCAGCCCAGAGTTGCCAGGTCCCCCTAAGCCACCCGCAGAGGATGTGGGGGTAGGATGGCCAGATCCCGGTCGGGAAACTCCTGGAGATTTGGGGGGAGGGGTGGAACCTGGGGAGGACAGGGACCTCAGTGGGTCACAATGCCACAGAGTCCACCCTCCAAAGCATCCACTTTCTCCAGGGGAACTGATCTCTGTAGTCTAGAGACGAGCTGTAATTCCAGCAGATCCCCAGGTCCCACCTGGAGGCTGGCAACCCTAAAAGTCAGCTAAGGAAAGTACTGTGGGGGGTAGAGTATGGGAAGGATTATGCCAAAGGAGGGTTTAGAATCCCTTACAGGTACCCCACAGATGCCAAATCCTATGGGAGATCACAACGAATGAGGACCTCTCCTGTGCCGGGGCCATGGTATCACTTCTGGTATAGCCCGGAAATGATGTCATTGTGCCTGGGTGACGCTCTAGCATTTGCCCCGATGGTTGAACCACAGAGGTTTAAATTAATGCTAGTGCATCACCCAATGTGGATTATGTCACTTCCGGGTCATACAACAAGTGACTTCATTGCATCAGGGTGATAGAAGAAGAAGAAGAGAAGAAGAGATTTATACCCTGCCCTTCACTACCCAAAGGTGTCTCAGAGCGGCTTACAAACTCCTTTCCCTTCCACTCCCCACAACAGACACCCTGTGAGGTAGGTGGGCTGAGAGAGCTGTGACACAAACTGCTCTTTTTCAAGGACGGCTGTGCCAGAACTATGTCTTGCCCAAGGTCATCCAGCCAGGTGCAAGTGGAGGAGTGGGGGAATCAAACCCGGTTCTCCCAGATTAGAGTCTGCGCACTTAACCACTACACCAAACTGGCTGAGCTGAATCATCCCCCCATTTTCCCCAGCACTCCTCTCCCCCCCCCGCTGCCCAACTAGGCGTGGTGGGCAGAGCCAGTGTCCCTACGTCCCTATGTCCTTGCCCACCTGCCCCCGCAAAACAAAAAAACACAACCGAACTAAATGAAAAAGAGATTCCCATTTTCCACTTAACATGATTTTGGCAGATCAAAGTTTTCTACTTTCTGCTAAGACAAAAGTTATTAAAAAGGCTTATTTTCGGAAACACTCTTAGCGGCCAGACATAAAGGAGAATTTCCCCAAAGGCAACTTTTCACATCAAATGTTGCCCTGGCAGAAACTGACATGTCTTTCACACAACACAGTGCTGAGCTATATAGCCTGTGTGTTGGATCCAGACTAAACTGGCAATTTCCACCATCCCTCTTCTTCCTCCTGCAGACCCCTCTCACTCACTCATCACTCCTAAGGGCTCCCTTTCTCCCAAGAACCACATTTCGTGGAGATCACTGGGCTGCTGAGGATGGGAGGCTGGAAATTTCCGTTCTGCTGATGGAAAATTTACTCTGGATCTAACCCTGTACGCATGGCAGGGTGCAGGAGAGAAAGCCTCAAACTCATGCACACTCCATCACCACTCACAGAAATTCTAGTACGCAAAAGGACATATTTCTTTAGGGATGTGTGATTATATCACAAGGGAAATGCTTGCTGGGGCAATATGATCTGAATCATAGATCTGCAGTCCGTCTGCAAGAACCAGTAGAGGTCCAGGAATATTCTCGGGGTCTGGAACAGATTATCTTAATACCGACTCCTAACATTTCTGAAGGCAGCCAAAACCTTTGGAGTTCAGGGTATTACTAGAACAAGGCTTACAGAAGGTGACCTGGGCTTCCTCTTTGGCACATAGTGCCTTTACCCAGCTTTGGCTGGTTCACCGGTTGCAGCTTTATGTGACTACTAGCAGGAAAGCCCGTTGTGAAAGCAATACAACGAGATCTAGAAAGATGTGATTTGTAACGAATGCATAGGCTGGAAGGAGGTAAAGTACCTCTTGGAGATTTGGGGGGTGGATTCTGTAGAGGGCAGCATTGGGCGGGCCGGCCCCCCCCCGAAGGACTCAGCAGGTATAATGTCATAGGATCTACCCTCCAAAGCAGCCATTTTCTCCAGGGGAACTGATCTCTGTCATCTGGAGATCAATTGTAACAGCGGGAGATCTCCAGGTCCCATCTGGAGATTGGCAACCCTAGGGGAAAGTCAGCTGCACAGCAGGGGGTTGAAGAGAATGGTTTGATGGCTGCTGGGCCAAGATTGGCAACAATAGTTCCCCAGGAGCAAATGGCTGGTTTGGAGAATGGAGTCTATGGCGCTGTACCTGTCTGAGGTCCCCCTCTCCGGGCTCCACTCCTCAAATCTCCAGGAATTTCCATACCTTAAGCTGGCAACTTTATCTCCTCCCCTCTCAGCAGCCTCTTTCTAGGCAAAAATCTGTCTTTCTCATTAGCGGGGGAGCAAAGCAGCTTCCTTCATTCTCTTCGGCTTTGCGATCTGCACAACAACACTGTAAGGTAGGTTTGGCAGAAAGTCTGTGGCTGCTCCGAAATCACCCAGGCAGCTTCCATAGCGATGCTCCTGCTGAACAGGAGCAAGCAGCCAGGGCTAGTGATGCCATGCCAGTCTGGAGGCATGAAGTCACCCTGAGAGTGCTTGCAGGCCTAGGGTTGCCATTGCCAACAAAGACAAATTGATGCAAAGGAGGATGGAAAAGTCTCCATATCTCTATTTTGCCTTAAATTGGTTTTGATGCCAGCAGAGTGAGAAAATGCCAGAGGCTCTGGGTGGGTGCCCCATGGTAAATGCACCAAACAATTCCTAAAGATTTTCCAAAACACAAAATTGCAACACTTTGAATTAGCACCAAAGCTTTAAGAGCTCTCCAGCTGTCACCTGGAGACTGGCAACAGCTTGTTTGGAGGGTGGGGAGTATGGCATTGTATCTGTCTGAGGTCCCCCTCTTCCTCCTCCTCCTCTGACCCCACCCTCAGCAGGCTTCAAAATATCAATATCCTGGAAGTTTCCAA
>NW_015161464.1:44247-50906 GCF_001447785.1 Gekko japonicus | reverse complement strand
CCCCCCCCCGCTTCTGCCTAGGGAAAGGGCAGTCTTTCCCTGCAGTGCGAACCAAAGCAGCTGACATCAGTATCCTCTCCCCCGTATGAATCGCACAACTACCCTATGAGGGATGTTAAGGTTGAAAGTGTGTGAATGGTCCATAATCCCCCAGGCCGCTTTTAAAACATGAACCTGGGACCTGCACACCATCCTCTGAAGCGCTCTCTGTGGCAGTAATGGGGTGACTGCTGGCACCTTTTCCTATCTTTTTTTGCCTTGTGGTATTCTGTTTGTGGTGTGATCTGTCTTCTTTGTGATGTGGCATGATTGTGTTATTGGGTTTGTTTCTTTTGAAGGGGAAGTGATGTGTTTTGAGTGAGGACATATTTTACCTCAGAATACAGTAGGTTCCATATGCAACTGGCAATTCCAACTGTCTTGTGGGGGGGAGTTTGAAGTGTGGAATGGAGTGAAGTCCAATCAGCTTCCATATGCAAATGACCTTGAAACGCTGGGCGGGACTGCACAAAGCAGCCAGTCAACCCAGCCAGCGTCTTCTGACTGACAGTTCTTGCGGCCAAACACTATAAGGGAGAGATGTGCAGCTATGTCAACATCCAAGTTGGACTACTGCAGTGGGCTTTAAATGGGGTTGCCCTTGGAAACGGTATACAACCTACAACTAATTTTAAATAGGGCACCCAGGCTGCCAGCGAGTACAAATTACAACGATCACAGCCAGCTGACCCTAAAAGACCTTCACTGGCTGCCAGTTTGCTTTCAAGCACAACACAAACGTGCTGGTTATAAAAAGTTCTACACAACCTGTGAACTGGCCTGCTGAATGAGATTAGCATCGCAGGTCCTGCTCTACATTCCCTCACTGTCAGATGCTCAAGCACCAGGGACAGAGCCTTTTTAGTAGTGGCGCCCAAGCTATGGAATTCTCTCTTCCCAACAGCTCGCCTGGCACGGAATTTATGATTTTTTAGATGCCAGGTAGACATCCCGACCCCAATTTTTAGATATGATTTCACAGCTCCCTAAAGAGTCTTTTAATAAAACTGCTTTTATGCCATTTTGTAATTTGTATTTGCTTTCAGTCCATCATTTTAAAAGAAATTTTATAGCTTCTTCCTACACTGCATGGATTTTCGTTCAGTGCTGTTTTGATGCATAGGTTGACTGCTGGTTGCATTATAATTGTGCCATTTGTCTGTTTTATACTTGCATCTGTTTTTATTTTTTTCCGTAAGCAACCTTAAGAGATACTCTCGGAGATATGGAATGTCAATATTTTAAATAAATTATTACTTTTTTCAGTATACACTTTTAAGACTTGCTCTTAGAAAAGCATTTTCGGTATGTCAGCCCTGCCTTTGCAGGATTTTGGTTAAGTTTATAGTTTTCCTTCATTTATCTCCCAACTTTCTCCCCCATAGGGACCCAGCGCAGCTTACATCATTCTTTGCTCCTCTTCTTTATCCTCACAACAACCCCATGAGGTAGGCTAGGCTGAGGGGGTATGTGGTTGAATTAGGTTAGCTTATTTCTAAGAGCACATCCTAAGAAACTCTGAGCCATCTATCCAAAATGGTCCTTGCGGTGGAGTCACAGTTATCTGAATTGCGACTGGTGAATGTTCGTTCACATCTTGGCCAGTCTGAGGTCAGTTATCATTCTGAACGTGCAGTCTTAATTGACAGCGCAGTCGAAATGAAAGTTATAACCTTCTGGACCCATGATCTTCAATGCAATTACAAGGCATAACTCTGTTTAGAACTGAACACATGAAGCAGCCCTAAAGTGAATTAGAGGTCAGTGTTGTCTACTGAGACTGGCAGTGGTTCTCCGGAGTCTCAGGCAGAGGTCTTTCACATCACCTACTGCTGGATCTTTTAACTGGAGATGCTGAGGACTGAACCTGGGAACTTCTGCAAGCCAAGCAGATGCCCTACCGCTGAGCCACAGCCTATCTCAGGATTGCACTGAGACAAAACAGATTCTTTGCAGCACATTGCCTAGTTTTTATTTGTTTTGTGTTTTTGCTGCAAACACAACGCTGTTCACTTCTCCTGCCAATTGGCACAGAATTCGTGGTACCCACATGCTGCAAATATCCAGTGTAGATGTTTGAATACAGAACGCAGACTCTCCTTCAGGTTTCTGTGCA
Organism: Gekko japonicus; assembly: GCF_001447785.1. Taxonomy (NCBI): domain Eukaryota; kingdom Metazoa; phylum Chordata; class Lepidosauria; order Squamata; family Gekkonidae; genus Gekko; species Gekko japonicus. The sequence goes on along the minus strand of NW_015161464.1, from coordinate 48,751 downwards.
CAGTGGGGTTGCATTGGAAGTGCGCACGTCTCTGCGCAGTCAGCATTTTGGATCCCACCCTCCTGTCCCCAAGCAATAGAGCATTTTTGCAGGGACAACTTCTAGGCAAGGGAAGATGATTTAGGGTGCCATTGTAAAAAAGAAAAAAACACCCAAATTTCTTTACAAGTTGCTGCTTAGGAGAAAAGGCTGTGCATATGCCAAAGGAGATTGGCTGCAGGCCCCATGTCTATCCATAATTGGCCCTACTGCAAGATTGTGTGTGCCGTGAAGGTTAACAGAGTAGGAAACTGATGGCTCTGACATATTTTGGGTATAATTCTTCATGCAAACCCACAAGTCTTGTGCACTTCTTGCTCGTTTCAGTGCTGCTTGCTCCAGAGAATTCCCCAGCTGATTTTTGCTTCATCTTCATTAGTGAACTGTCGGGAGGAGCCCATTTTTGTGTCTCAGCACCACCAAAAGCCTTTAGGCTGCCTCAGTGGTCCTGAAAGCAAGAAAGCAAACTGTGGCGGTGGACAGTACCATCAAATCACTGCTGACTTATGGCAACCCCGTAGGGTTATCAAGGCAATAGACGTTCAGAGGTGGTTTGTCACTGCCTGTCTCTGTCATATCCCCGGTATTCCTTAGAGGTCTCCCATCCAAAACCCAAGCCCAGGCTGACCCTGCTGAGCTTCCAGGATCTGATGAGAGCACACTAGCCAAGGCTATCCAGGTCAGGGCAGAAAGCAAACTACAGACTGAGAACCTCTTTTAAGCACTTTATAGGTACGTGTGCATCACCTCCGTTGTTTTTTCCAAAAAATGTCAACATGAGCACAAGCAGCTAATTAAATCTGCAAGTACCTCACCTGACTTCCAGTCTCTGATTAACTTTCATTAGCATCTTCTTCCCCATCTCTGTGCATGCGCATGTGAACATCAATGTCTGTCTGAAGAGAGATATCAGCTGCGCCCATACAATGTGGCTTTGAAGCAAGTCACTATTCTCTTAGTCTCACCCATCTCCTTGCATCTGTTAAACACCTTTATTATGCAGTATGCTAATTTGCTGCCCACCCTCTACCTATATGTATGGACTGGTAACTTCCACTTCAGTGTATCTGAAGAAGTGTGCATGCACACAAAAGGTTATACCTTGAATAAAACTTTGTTGGTGTTAAAGGTGCCACTAGACTCGAACTTTGTTCCATTCCCTTATTGGCACGGTGATGATAATAATCTCAGCCAACATTTCGGGGATGCTGTAAGGATTTCTGAGAGAATGAAGGGCTTTGACCATCCAATGACACCTGTGCCCTGCCGGATTTGTTTTGTTTCTGCCAGGCAAGCAAGGCTGCATTGTTTAGGTTGGCCTTTGGAGGGTTACATGTTTGGGCTGTTTTAAGAGTGGTATGGTAACAGCCATGGATTTTGATATTTGGAAGTTAATATATTTGTTTGTATGTTGTTTTTACCTTATTGGTTTTAATGTTGTAAGTTTCCATGAGACCCTGTGGGTGAATGGTGACTAAAAATATAATAAATTTTTAAAAAATGTAAATGTCCATGTCCTTATTCATAGCCCCTGGTTGCACCTCCTCCTTCACAAACCACTGTGTTGCTGAGTCAGACCTGGTTTCGAATCCCCACCTCTTGCCATAACGTGTGACCTTGAGCCAGTCGCAATCTGTCAGCCTAACCTACATCACAGGGCTGTTCTGAGGATACAACAGGGAAGGGAGAACTCTATATGAGTTCTCTGCAGGAAGGACGGGATAAAAACATGCTAGATAGGATCCAGGATCTTTCACAGCTGGTTTGGTTCAAATCCATCACAGCAACGAAGGTAACAGATGGTAACAGTCATCTGTCAGTGGACCCCTGGCCAATTTCTGATTCCCCCCCCCCAACATCTGCTGGTTGTTGGAACTTTTGCAAAGAGGGCTGGACTAGTCTTATTTGATCCAGCAAGGCGCTTCTTACTTTTCGAGAGTGCACATTTGGAGTCGCTCAGCATGCATTAACTGTGTCAGACATATGGAACACGTATCTCTACCTTGGTGCATCATGTGAGATTGTGGCGGGGGGAGAGTAAATATACTGAAGTTAGCCCACCTCCTGCCTTGAATGCAGTATACAAAGCTGTAATCTCTCTCTCTCTCTCTCTCTCTCTCACACACACACACACACACACACACACACACACACTCCTTCTGGCAGCCCAGGGTAGGGACGGAAGGCTCTTAAGAAAGGGTATCTCTCTCGGAGTGTAAAAATAGCTTCTATTTTTGATTTACATACATTAATTCCCGTCTGAATCAGGAATGAATTCACGTAGGGAAATTCTGCAGGCTCTATTTGCACAAAGCATAATTGATGTGTGTGGATTATGCTGATGGGGGGGGGGAAGCAAGATTAATTCAACAGTGCAAATCGGAAACTGCTTTGGCAGGGAGGATGGAGAGAGATTGCCGGGACAAATTCTGCCTACCTGCAAACAACTTGGAGGTCTGTTTGGCCCTCTCGCTACACCCTAGAGATGTGGCGGTGGACAACTCAGTGTGAAAAAGGAAAGGCATTCTACACGTGCTCAGAAACTCCTCTTGTTAGGCCACGTAATCCAGGGCACAACCCTGATGTTAAAAATGGGTTCAGAGCCTCAGCCCAGGTAGAAGTTAATCTTTGGGTTCTACCTCTAAGACTTGTGTGTACGTCAACTGAATAATGGGGGAACTGCTGGCTACGGCTTCACTGTGATCATATGGGTGGAATCAAGTGTGGGTGGGTTCCTTCTCAAGCGGGGTCCAATTCACACGCCTGGAGGAACAGGAAAGCTGTTTCTCTGTAGTGTCTTCCCATGTTGCTACATTGCTACAGGCACTCAGCAGAGTCTGATGCATATGACCTTTCCGTATGCCTGGCTTGTGGCCATGGCCAACATTTCAATGGGAAGGAACCATGCGGCTGGCCTAGCTCACGTGGTTCCAGCATCCAGAGGATATAGCGATGGCGTGGGGAGAAATCACCAGGGTTGTGGCTGTCACATCACTCTGCCAATAAGCAAAGGGATCTGATTCTAAGGCACACTGTTTTTTCGAGAAGACTGTCTTCCCATACTTAAAGGGTTGTGAGTATTTGGGAGTGGGGTCTGCCATGTAATGATTCTTGCTGAAGAGTTCCTCTGCCGTCTATCACCGTCAGGCTGAGTGGATAAGTGTCTCTGAAGAAGCAAAGAAACTTTTTGTGCACTCAATTTATCAAGTACAAGAGAGATGATTTGTTCTTCCCTGGGAAGATGAACACACTGCCCAACATTTCTCAGTAGAAAAGAGCAAGAGTCCAGTAGCACCTAAAAGACTAACAACATTTGTGGCAGGGGAGGAGCTTTCGTGAGTTGCCCGAAGAAGTGAGCAGTGATTCATGAAAGCTCCTGCCCTGCCAAAAATTTTGTTAGTCTTTTAGGTGCTACTAGATTCTTGCTTTTTTCCACTGCTACAAACAGACTAACACGGCTACCCATCTTGACCTATTGACATTTCTCAGTGATGGCTTAGACACACATGTCTTTTTTACTTCTTTGCATCCATTCGATACAATTTTGAACTTTGGCTTACCTTCTAAATGCACCCTGTGTTAAAGTCACGCTCTCTCAAACTAACCTCCCTCACAGAGATATTATGAAGATAAAGTGGAGGACAGGAGAGCCATGTAAGTCGCTTTGGATGTCCATTGGGGAGAAAGGTAAAGGTAAAGGCTTCCCTTGCTCAAAAGCCAGTCACATCCGACTCTAGGGTGCGGTGCTCATCTCCGTTTCCAAGCTGAAGAGCCAGCGCTGTCCAAAGACATTTCCATGGTCATGTGGCCAGCATGACTAAATGCAAAGGCGCATGGAATGCTGTTACTTTCACACTGAAGCGGTACCTATTTATCTACTTGCAATTTCTTGCTTTCGAACTGCTGGTTGGCAGGAGCTGGAGCCAGAGACAGGAGCTCACTCCGTCATGCAGCACTCGGGTCTCAAACTGCTGAACTACAGACCTTCCGGTCTGCAGCTGTCAGCTAGCTGCCATTGTCATTCTGGTTCCTGTGTAGTATCATTCACCCCCCTCCCTCTCATTCCTTGTTTGCTTGAGTTAAGTTATGTAGTCCGCGGAACTCGCCAAGGTCGTGCAGCTGGTATGGAGGAGGAAAGCTTCGCCTAGAATGTTTTGGGAACCTGTGTTGACATTATAGAACTGTTGCGTTCCCATGCAATGGGCGCGAATTGTATGTGCTATTCCCGCCAGCGGGAACTGGGCTCATTGGTCCGTACCTGGTTCAAATGTCTTTATTATGCCTTCCCTGGTTTCCTGTAGTTATTCCTAACAATGTCCTGTTCTGGTTTTCCCATGCAATGGGCGCGAATTGTATGTGCTATCCCCGCCAGTGGGAACTGGGCTCATTGGTCCGTACCTGGTTCAAATGTCTTTATTATGCCTTCCCTGGTTTCCTGTAGTTATTCCTAACAATGTCCTGTTCT
>NW_015161464.1:40037-40175 GCF_001447785.1 Gekko japonicus | reverse complement strand
TTACCTGCTAAGGTGATATCCGACAGGGGGTCTCAATTTGTGTCAAAAATTTGGAGGGAGGTGATGAAACTTATGGGGGTGGAGCAAGGATTGAGTAGCGCGAACCACCCAGAGACCGATGGTCAGACAGAACGCGTA
>NW_015161464.1:39659-39961 GCF_001447785.1 Gekko japonicus | reverse complement strand
ATAACAACACACTGCACAACTCAATTGATATGTCACCTTTCAAGGCTGCTTTGGGCTATGATAATCCCCCTTTACCTTTTCTAAGGGAGGATGCTCCTCTGCAGCCTACTGATGCAGGGTTATGGTGTAAGTCTTTACAAGAATCTTGGCCGTTGTTATGTTACTTTGAATGCGGCCAAAGAGGCGTACAAAAGTCAGGCTGATCGAGGAAGGGTGGAGTGTTGGGGCCTCAAGCCTGGTGATTTTGTGTATGTGTCTACTAAAAACATCAAACTCCTGCGCCCAAGCAAAAAATTAGGTTG
>NW_015161464.1:36207-39641 GCF_001447785.1 Gekko japonicus | reverse complement strand
CGTTTAAAGTACGCCGCGTTTTGAATAATGTTACTGTTGAAGTTGAATTGCCTAAGAATTTGAGAGCTCTACACCCTGTGTTCCACATGAGCTTGCTAAAAAAGATCCTGGTCATTGTGCATGGCGACCTGCCCATGCCCCTCCCCCTCCCATCGTGTTGGAGGGTGAGGAACATTTTGAAATTGATGACATTCTTGATTCCAGGTTGAAACGTGGTAAACTTTGATATCTCATCCAGTGGGTTGAGTTCGGACCCCAGCACCGCGAATGGGTGGAAGTAGGGGATATTCGGGCCCCTTACCTGCTCCGGGAATTCCACAGACGTTTCCCGGGCAAACCGGGAGGTCTCCCGGAAAATCTCCCGGGCTAGCCGGGAGGTCTCCCGGATCTTCCGGGAGGTGGAGGTTAATGTGTATTTTCGAGGGGGCAGTATGTCAGCTAGCTGCCATTGTCATTCCGGTTCCTGTGTAGTATCATTCACCCCCCTCCCTCTCATTCCTTGTTTGCTTGAGTTATGTTATGTAGTCCGCGGAACTCGCCAAGGTCGGGCAGCTGGTTGTAGGAGGTAAAAAAAATAGAATGTTTTGGGTATCTCGCATGTGAACTGAACCTGTGTTGACATTATAGAACTGTTGCGTTCCCATGCAATGGGCGCGAATTGTATGTGCTATTCCCGCCAGCGGGAACTGGGCTCATTGGTCCTTACCTGGTTCAAATGTCTATATTATGCCTTCCCTGGTTACCTGTAGTTATTCCTAACAATGTCCTGTTCTGGTTAAACCAACGCTTTGAAATAAACCTTGCTTTGCTTTTCAACGTGGAGTTATTTTGAATGCTTGGGATCCAACAGCAGCTCAGCATCTTAACCACTGAGCCAGAGTACAAATGAATTAAATAAGTCAGGGTACAAATGAAAAGAAAGACGCCTTTAGCCAGAACTTTCAATAACAAACATAAAATATAGCAACCCCCAACATCTGGGACAATTTATGCTTGCTGGCATAAATGGTGCATTTTCCCTACCTACCAATGTTTTGATGTTAAGAGACGGTTAAGTAGTCCTCAATGTCACAGAGAAGGAACAGGATTAATCAAATAGGCCCTGTTTTTGGTGGTGACCACATTGGATCTGGTCTCCAATAGTTCCTCTTCTGCAAATTTCCAACGACCATCAGACCAAAGGAGGCAGCACATTCCGCCACAAGGAAGGACTCTCCATCTATCAATCCAGACTGACCCATGCGGCCTCCCCATACTTCAGTGTGCCAAAAAAAGGAACTGCAGGCACACTGCCCAAAGGTTGCCTGCAGAGTCCAACTTTGCAGATGATCAGGCTGGATCAAGTCACATTGGAGAAGTTAAGGGGAAAAAAAGAAGAATCAGCAGCTAATGATTTAAAGAACAAAAGTCCTCAGGAGTGCAAAGATGATGGCTGAGGTCATGAGCATCAGCAAGAACCTGCTACGGAGTCTTCGCCGGGGAATATTTATTGGGCACGATGCATGCTCAACCTCTGCTTAGAACGGCTTTAATTTCTTTAGCCCCAAGTGAACTTGGATGCCATTATTCACAGACAGACATATGCAAGTTGTGAGAATTAGGAAAGGGGATAAACCCCATACAGATGTGGCTTCAAACTGTGTCCCAACCAGAGATTCCTGAGGTTCCTTCAACGCTTATTGGGGGGTTCCTTTAGTAAAAGTCCAGTACTGGCACACACCCCTGACCTAACTAGCCCAATTTCACTGGATCTTGGCAGCTAAGCAGGGTCAGCCCTGACTAGTATTTGGATGGGAGGCCCCCAAGGAATACCAGGGGTGTGACACGGAGCCAGGCAATGCCAAACCACTGCTGAATTTCCCCTGCCTTGAAAACCCTCCGGGGTTGCCATAAGTCAGCCGTGACTTGAGGGCACTTTCTACCACCACTGTCCTGCGAGCTCTTCCCAATGTGCCCAGCTCTTACCGATCCCTAGCAAGGCATGGCCACAGGAGAACACCCTCCTAGTTTGAGCTCTCCAGCAAGTTTTAGACCATACCTCGACTGGCACTGAATGTTAACTCTGGCTCATGTTGTGGACTCACAGTTGGTGCTTAATAGAAGAAGAAGAGACTGGATTTATACCCGGCCCTTCACTACCCGAAGGAGTCTCAGAGCGGCTTACAAACTCCTTTCCCTTCCCCTCCCACAACAGACACCCTGTGAGCCAGGTGGGCTGAGAGAGCTCTGACAGAAACTACTCTTTTTCAAGGACAACTCTTATCAGAACCACGGCTTGCCCAAGGTCATCCAGCCAGGTGCAACTGGAGGAGTGGAGAATCGTACCCGGTTCTCCCAGATTAGAGTCCACGCATTTAACCACTACACTAAACTGGCTCCTTAATGGTTCCTTAGCAAACAAAAGCAGACCTTAAAGGTCAGAAGTCTGAAAACCACCAGCCTAAAACATTGCCCAGTTCTTATTCTTCCACGACCATAGCCTTCTCAGAAATCTGCATTTTGTGACAATGGATTTCACCTTTGCCATTGTGCCATGCAAAAAGGCAGTTGCTGCTACCTGTGGGGAAGAGTTCTTGGGAATCCGCCAGCCACGCTCACACACACACACACACATACACACACAGGTGGAATGAGTTTTTGCCCATAGTTAAGAGTGTGGGCTGGGAGAGCCAGGTTCAAAACCCTTCTTTGCCCTGGAAGCTTGCTGGGTGACCTTGGGCTAATCGCTGTCTTCGAGACTAACCGACTTCGCAGGGTTGTTGTGAAGATAAAAAAAAGAAGAGGAGGAAATGCTCTGAGCCATTCTGGGTCCCCATTAGGGAGGGAAAGCAGGGTATAAAGAGCTAAATACACACACTTCTCCTTCCCCCAGGATGGTCCCGCAAGACCCCCCCCATACACTGTGGATTAGTTACCTCTTCATAATTTCATAACTTGGGTGGAGAGGGGGGAACAGTGGATAGGGACAGTTAGTCGTTACTGCACATTAAAATTAGCCAGGACTAAACAGTCCATTTAGGAAGGGGCTCCCTTTGTGGGGTCCCCCCCAGCGCACACACAAACTCCTGCAAGGGAGGGCAGGGCTCACTGCACTTCCAGACAGTCTCTCCTCCCAAAGGGGGGGGGGGTGAAATGCCCCACCTGAGGGAAGGAAGGCAGGAAGTCAGGAAGGAAGAGAAGGGGCGGCTTTGGGTCCTTCTGCCGTGCACAGACTTTGCTGCACACCCCACAGGAGGAGGCGGTGGGGAGCACAGGGAAAAAGCAGGGGGGGGGAGAATGAGAATTCTGGTGGATGGAAGAAAAGGAGAGGTCAGCCCCTCCCCCAGCGGCATGCCTGATCCCGCTCCTCAGTCCGAGGCGGGGGTGCTGAGCAGAGAGGAGACCAACCCGCCCCCCCATCTCTCTATCAATTCCAGCAAATATCCCCCCCAACC
>NW_015161464.1:25525-36166 GCF_001447785.1 Gekko japonicus | reverse complement strand
GGGGGCGGCGGCGGCCAGGCTCCCCCCCGCCCCCCCCGACTGAGCTTGCACAGCACACACACACACACACACACACCCTGTAGCATGAATGCCATAGACCCCCCCTCCCCGGTGCGCCAGGCATAGACACATGAGGGGGGGGGGGCTCCCCGCTTTCCTTTGCACCTCCGGATGCCCTGGGCCGATGCCAGCTCCTTTTGTGAGGAATGCGGTCTTCCGCCCCCCCCCCACAACTGTTCCAAGTCCGAGTAGGGATGCCAGCCTCCAGGTGTGACCTGGGGACCCCCTGGAACTACAGCTCTCTCCAGACTGCAGAGATCAGTTCCCCTGGAGGAAATGGATGCTTTGGAGGGTGGGCTCCCTGTGGCGCTGTACCCCACTGAGGCCCCTCTCCTCCCCAGGCTCTTCTGTCCTCAAATCACCAGGAGTTTCCCAACCTGGAGCTGGGAACCCTACCAACCTCCAACCCCCACTGGTGGCCAGGGGGGAACCCAGCAACCCTGACAGCCACTTTGGTGTAGTGGTTGGGAGAATTGGATTTGACGCCCCACTTCTCCACATGCAGCTGCTGGTGTGACCTCAGGTCAGTCACAAGTTCACTCAAGAGCTGTTCTCTCAAGAGCACTTCTCAAAAGAGCTCCCTCGGCCCCACCTACCTCACAGGGTGTCTGTTGTGGGGAGGGGAAGGGAGAGGAGATCGTAAGCTGCTCTGAAACTCCTTCGGGTAGTGAAGGGTGGGGTATAAATCCAATCTCCTCTTCTTCTCCTCCTCACCTGGAGCCATTACCTGGACCACTGTTTTCCACTACAGAGCGCCTGTTCCCTAACCATCACACAGTGTAGAACAAATTTTGTTTGTTGGTCTTAAAGGTGCCACTGGACTCAAAATTTCTCCTACTGTTTCAGACCAACACAGCTGCCCACCTGGCTCAATCACACAGTGTGATCTCTGGCCCATACAAACGAATGAGTCATCCTTCATTTGGGCTGGAGTGGCCATCAGGCCCCGTCCTTTCTCTCAATGGGTAACCTCCATGGGTGGGCCTTATGTTGTCAGAGGATTACAGCTAGGGTTGCCAGCCTCCAGGTGGCACCTGGAAGCCTCCCACTATTCCAATTACACTCTCTCCTTTCCCTTCCCCTCCCCACAACAGACACTCTGTGAGGCAGGTGGGGCTGAGAGAGCTCTCTCGAGAACTGCTCTTGAGAGAACAGCTCTGAGAGAGCCATGACTGACCCAAGGTCACACCAGCAGCTGCATGTGGAGGAGTGGGGAATCAAACCCGGTTCTTCCAGATTAGAGTCTGCGCTCCTAACCACTACACCAAACTGAAGTAGGGTTGCTAGCCTTCAGATGGTTACAAAAGTAGAGAGACCACGGGACGGGTTGTCAAACAAAATAGACACACCATGAAAAATGACAAAAATTACAAATTATATAAACCATTGAATTTGTTTGTGACCTTTGGGGAAGCACAGAACAGAAGTCGGCTGACAACCTCTGTGGCTTCCAGATTTCAACATGGTCAAATCGTAGCAAGGACGTTTGATGGTTGGAATATATGGAGTTCACCTGTTGAATGAAGGAATGTGACTGCATCGGCAGTTTATAAGGGACACTAAAAGATAGTTAAATCATTAGTACATAGAATGAGATATTAATTGCATTACATAAATTCAATTGTTTATGTAATTTGTAATTTTTGTCATTTTTCATGGTGTGTGTATTTTGTTCGACAACCTCCAGTTAGTGGCTGGAAATCTCCTGGGGTTACAAACAGGGGTCATTTCCTGCAGGAGCGCACCGGAGCAGAGCTCCGGCAGTAAAGAGCCCAGGGGGTGGGCACATGCAACAAGCCCTGCCCCCTGCTCCCAGCAGCCCTGGGCCACGAGGAGCAAGAAGCAGCCAGGTAAGTTTCAGTGGGTGTTGCCTTCTGACACACTTCCGGTGATGTCAGGGTGTGTGGCATATGCAACTAAGTTATGCTAATGAGCTCCTACACCTCTTTTTCTACTAAATGACCCCTGGTTACAAAAAATGCTCCCCCTAAGCTGTGGAGTCTTGTAAGCAAAAATTCTTCTTTGTGAGCGACTGGCATTAAAGTTGTGAGCAATGCTCCCTCTAAGCTGTGGAGTCTTGTGAGCAGAAATTCTACTTTGTGAGCTACTGGCATTAAAGATGTGAGTGAGCAATTTGGCTACTGCATAAATTAGTTTGCTCTGGAGCCATCCTTCCTGAGCAAAGACAAAAATGTGTGAGCCGGAGGCTAAAAAACTGTGAGCTAGCTCACACTTACTCAGCTTAGAGGGAACACTGGTTGTGAGTGAGCGATTTGGCTGCTGCATCAATTAGTTGGCTCTGGAGCCATCCTTCCCAAGCGAAGACAGAAATGTGTGAGCCGGAGGCTAAAAAACTGTGCGCTAGCTCACACTAACTCAGCTTAGAGGGAACACTGGTTACAAATGACCTCCAGGCAGTAGAGGTCAGCTCACCTGGAGGAAAAAATGGTTAATTTGGAAGGTGGACTCTCTGGCATTCTACCCCACTGAAGTCCCTGCCCTCCCCAAACCCCACCCTCCTCAGGCTCCACACCCCACATCTCCAGGTATTTCCCTCTCTGTGCACTGCTAGCTTCACCAGTACCCCCAAAGTACACAGCCCTTCCCCTCCAATGCTGACCCTGCCCATCATGTCAATGCAATCAGCTAGCGTGTTATGAAGAAGTCTAAACCTCTGCACTTCAGCTTTTAGAAAAGAAAGGATGAAGAGAGATCAGGAAGAGAGCCAGTGAGGAGGAGGAGGAGATTGGATTTATACCCTGCCCTTCACTACCGGAAAGAGTCTCAGAGTAGCTCACAATCTCCTTCCCCTTCCCCACAACAGACACCCTGTGAGGTAGGTGGGGCTGAGAGAGCTCTGAGAGAACTACTCTTGAGAGAACAGCTCTGAAAGAACTTGTAACTGACCCAAGGCCACACCAGCAGCTGCCTGTGGAGGAGTAGGGAATCAAACCAGTTATCCCAGATTAGAGTCCGCTCTCCTAGCCACTACGTCAAACTGGAGGAGCAAAGCCATGGTTGTCAAAGGGATCTGCTATCTGGAAAATGTAAATGAACACAAGTCCATAAACTCCCAAAACTTCCTTTCTCACCCGAAGGATGAGAGCCTTAATTTACAGAGTGGAGTGAAGGGAATGGACTAATCAACTCCATGGGGCTGGGGGTGAGACCTGCCCCCTGCCCCTTATGGTTACCCATATCTTTCCCCCTCCAACTGTGTTCCAAATTACAGCTCAGTTCCCACAGGCATGTATCTGCTTATTCTCACCCTACAATCTGTTTCTTGGAGTTATGAAGAGATGTCAGCATCTCCGCTTCTGAGCTGAACCACAGCCCAAGTGGATTCTTTATCTGTCCTGGGCTATTAACGTCTTGTCCGGTAACATCCTAGTTTGTGTCAGTAATCATTTTCTATACAGGCAGACACAGGTAGTAAGTGCCTTTTAAATGCAATGCCATCCACGTGGAACAGCCAGATGAGGAAGTACTGATGACATGCTGCCTAATATTTCATGGGCCTGGAGGCCATAGAGAAATGTAACTAAAATGTGATACGGCTGAGCCAAGGGAGAGAGTGACTTTTTCCCCCTCTGGGCTTTTGTTTCACAGCAATGGCTTGCTGGGTGACCAGCTGGGATTCCTAAAGGCTGGGAATACGGTTATGCCAGCTGGGAGGACACGCCAATGCTCTGTCTGTGGCTGGAGCTGAAAGTTTTAGAGATGACAGACAGCCAGAGAAAGAGAGGATAAACCTTTGGCAGCAGGCTGGTGATAAATGTGAAGTTGTCTTCTGCCATGTCAGATCACTGGTCCGTCAAGGTCAGCATTGTCTACTCTGATGGGCAGCTGCTCACATAGAGACCTTTCACAGCATCTTCTAGCCGATAGTTATGGCTTTTCCATATTTTTATTTATTTATTTATTTAGGTATTTTTACCCCGCCCTCCCCGCAAGCGGGCTCAGAGTAGCTCATGGTTGTTGTATGGTGTTGTTGTATGTTGTTGTATGGTTGTTGTTGTATGTTGTTGTATGGTTGTTGTTGTTGTCTCTGGCCCCGTATTGCTTCAGTTTATTCTGCAAATTTCTGAGAGCCAGTGTGACGTGGTGGTGAAGAGTGGCAGACTCTAATCTGGAGAACTGGGTTTGATTCTCCACTCTTCCACATGAAGCCAGCTGGGTGACTGTTAAATACTGGGTTCAAGACACATTGCAGTGAACACCTCTACTTTATTAAGTGATCTAGCAGATACAGGACTGAAATCTCAGGGCAACAGCCCTGTTTAAATAGCATGCAAAAACCACACCCACCTCCCAACGATAGGCTTTTTACATAACATTAGTTTCTCATTGGCCACCTCCAGAGTCCTGGTGGGCTATTGTTCTTGAGCTCCAAGCTCAGCCAGTCTCTGGTACCCAGGCCTGGAATATCCCAGCCCTAATACATAACACCACCACCACCACCACCACCACCCAAATTCCAAAGCACCTTAGCATACATAGTCCTCAAGGTATGCTGGCTTGCGCCTCTCCCGCTGAGAGCATCTCGGCTCAGACGGTGTTGGCGAAGTCACGCGGGCCCTGTCTGTGGTCTCAGCGGTGGCACTGGGTGAGGATGGCGACTCAGGAGCAGAGTCCCGGGGCTCTGGAACGGTCTGTCTGGGTGTCGTGACTCCACGCGGTCAGAACAGTCCCTGGCGTGCAATGCCTCCCCCTCTCCGCAACCTGGGGCAAGAAGTCCCAGCAGAGGCTTGTGGTCTGCCGCCCATAGAGGTAGTTGTGGAATTTCTTGACCCCTGCAACGATGGCCAGTTGTGTTTGGCCGAAGACAGGGTCAACATGGAATGTTTCCTTCAAGAGTTGATAAGTAGTAATTGATAAGAATTGGGATTGCTACACGCTCAGATAAAGCAAACATTGTGAAACGAGTTGTTCATTGCACAGTATTCGTTAGCATGTGAGCGATAATAGAAGAAAAATTTCTACAGAAATTACTACAGTAGACGTTTTTGCAACTTATCTTTATTGATTCTCCATTATTTTTGTCATGGATTTTGTTTTTGGAATTCCATGGAATAAAAAGATGCCTGCTCCTTGGGAGGAAAGCGATGGCAAACCTAGACAGCATAATAAAAAGTAGAGACATCACCTTGCCAACAAAAGTCTGTATGGGCAAAGCAATGGTGTTCCCAGTAGTCATGTATGGCTGTGAGAGTTGGACCATAAGGAAGGCCGAATGCCAAAGAAAAGATGCTTCTGAATTATGGTGCTGGAGAAGACTCTTGAGAGTCCCTTGGACTGCAAGGAGATCAAATCAGTCAATCCTAAAAGAAATTAACCCCTGACTCTTCCCTGGAAGGCCAGATGCTGAAGCTGATGCTCAAATACTTTGGCCACCAAATGAGAAGGGAGCACTCACTGGAGAAGACCCTGATGCTGGGAAAGACTGAAGGTCAAAGAAGACGGGGTCGGCAAAGGATGAGATCATTAGACAGTGTTATCGATGCAACGGACATGAAATTAAGCAAACTCCGGAGGATGACAAGGACAGGAGGGCCTGGTGTGATATGGTCCATGAGACCGCGAAGAGTTGGACTCGACTGTGTGACTGAACAACAACAACTGGGTGCTTGCTGGCTTCCTCGTGCCCGGTTTGTAAACAAAACATATCAACAAACAGATCTGTACATCTCCAGTCCTCCTATCTCTGCACCAGGAAACCAAGCTCATAAAAAGCTGGCGTTAAAACCTTCCACCATCAGCCAACTGCTGGAACTCAACTGCTTTCTTTTGCTGGCAGCCTCCCAACTCTAAAACTAATCAAGTCTTGGTGAAGAGATGATCCTGCAGGGGGTACCTGGCTTTCTTCATCTTTGCTAGCTCTGTGAAAGAGATAGATGTTATAGTTGCTTCAGCATCTGTTCTTTCTGTTCCTGAATCTGTGGCAAGGGACATCCCTCCTCAGCCAAGGGTTAGAAACATAGAATCATAGAGTTGGAAGGGACCTCCAGGGTCATCTAGTCCAACTCCTGGCACAATGCAGGAAATTCAGAAATAACTCCCACCCCCAGTGACCCCTGCTTTATGCCCAGAAGAGGGGGGGCTCCAGAATCCCTGGCCAAACTGGCCAGGAGAACAATTGCTTCCTGACCCCAAAGTGGCGATCAGCATTTCCCAAGGTGTGTAAGAAAGGGCCACGAGAACTAAGCACTGATGCAACCCTTCCTGCCCTCCCTCTCAGGATCTGCCTGAGTTCACAGAATCCGCATTGCTATCAGATGGCCATCTAGGCTCTGCTTAAAAATCTTCAAAGGAGGAGAGCCCACTACCTCCCGAGGAAGCCTGTTGCACTGAGGAACCACTCTGTTTAGCTGAAAACTCTTTTGATTTAATTTCAACCCGTTGGTTCTGGTTCTACCTTCTGGGGCAACAGGAAACAACTTCGCACTATTCTCTCTATGACAGCCCTTCAAGTACTTGAAGACGGTTATCATATCACCTCTCAGTCGTCTCCTCTCCAGGCTAAACATACCCAGATCCTTCAACCTTTCCTCCTAGGACTTGGTCTGCAGACCCCTCACCCATCTCCACTGCCCTCCTCTGGACACGTTTTAGCTTGCCTATATCCTTCTTAAATTGTGGTTCCCAAAACTGAACACAGTACTCTAGGTGAAGTCTGACCAGAACAGAGTAAAGCGATACCATCACTTCGCGTGATCTGGACACTATACTTCTGATACAGCCCAAAATCGCATTTGCCTTTTTAGCTGCCACATCACACCGCTCACTTATGTTCAGTGTACGGTCTATCAAGACCCCTAGATCCTTTTCGCACATACTACTGCCATCCTTTTTTGGATTAGTGTCATCTTTTTTTTTTTGCTTCTCCATCCACAAGGGGTCCCTCAACAAAATGGCAAGCAACCGCCAGGACCCTCCAGTCTTCCAGATCCTCCCTGGGAGAGAGAGGCGGCTCCCCCACATACAACTTTCTTGCCAAATGCTGGGGGCGGGGGGGGGGGGAGGCAGAGAAGGAGACACAAGGAAAGGGGAAGGAAAAGAGCCCGGCTATTTTTAGTCAAGGAATTGGTTGCCAGGGACATTAAGCTAATTCTATCGCCATACATCAGGGAAATGACTGCAGAGCTGTTTTGGAGGCCTAATTGAGGGGATTTATAGCAAAACGCAAGTTGTCAGAAGCGGCAGAGGCAAAATAAAACACTTCCCAGAATGAGGGAAATCGTCCCGTTGGTCGTGGTGAACATTTGATTCCTTGGCTGGGTGTCCAGGAGGAGGAACCAGTAGTGGGACAAAGAAGGGGACTCAGGTCACCTCACTGACCATGGGGCCTTCTGAACAGGGCCGGATGTATTCTGCAGTTGCACCATGAGAATGCAGAAAGCTGGGTGAAACACCGCATTCAGCACCCTGAGAAGTCCCATCATCACAAATAATTAACATGCATCTTGCTAGCCCGTATGGCTGTGAAGACAGCATCCTGGCCTTCAACTATTGCCTAAAAAGAGTAATGCTGGGGCCTCCCAGGTAGCTGCAAAGCTCAGACTTTCGTCTCCCTTGCAGGAGGGGCTGTGGCTCAGCGGAACAGCCTCTGCTTTGTATGCAGAAGGTTGCAGGTTCAATCCGCAGCAATTCCAGTTAAAAGGACCAGGCAGTGGTTGATGGAAAAGAACTCTGCAGAGACCATGGAGAGCTGCTGCCAGTCTGAGTAGACAATATTGACTCTGATGGACCGAGGGTCTGATTCAGGATAAGGCAGCTTCACTTGTGGTTACACTCCAACAGCCAAACTCTCTCCAGCTTGCACCTTAAGCAGCCATCAAACACCATGAAAAGAATACATTTTAAAAAATGTATTATACATTGTTTATATCCTACCTTTCTCCCGAATAGGGACACAAAGTGGCTTACATCATTCCCCTCTCTTCCATTTCATACTCACAACAACCCTGTGAGGTAGCTTAGGCTGAGAGTGCGTGAATGGCCCAAGGTCACCCAGCAAATTTCTATAAGAACATAAGAAGAGTGCTGCTGGATCAGAGCAGTGGTCCATCTAGTCCAGCATCCTGTCTCACACAGCGGCCAACCAGTTCCTCTGGAGGACCAACAACAGGGCACAGAGACCAAGGCCTTCCCTTGATAAGAACATAAGAAGAGCCCTGCTGGATCAGAGCAGTGGTCCATCTAGTCCAGGGACCAACTCCTCTGGAGGACCAACAACAGGGCATAGAGGCCGAGGCCTTCCCTTGATAAGGACATAAGAAGAGCCCTGCTGGATCAGAGCAATGGTCCATCTAGTCCAGCATCCTGTCTCACACAGCGGCCAACCAGTTCCTCTGGAGGGCCAACAGCAGGTCATAGAGGCTGAGGCCTTCCTGGTTGAGAACATAAGAAGAGACCTGCTGGATCAGACCAGTGGTCCATCTAGTCCAGCATCCTGTCTCACACAGTGGCCACCCAGTTCCTCTGGACAGCCAAGAATAGGGCATAAAGGCTGAGGCCTTCCCCTAGTGTTGCCTCCTGACTCTGGGGTTCAGAGGCTCAGTGCTTCTGAATGTAGAGGTTTCCCTCAGTCACGATGGCTAGGCAACCACTGATAGACTTTTCCTCCATAATCCTCCATCTATCTAAACCCCTTTTAAAGCTGATTTCAACTTGGGTTTCCCAGATCCTAGTCCGACACTTTACCTACTGCGCCATGCTGGCTCTCTGAAGGCCATTAATGCCTACTGGGGGGAAAATGCTACCAATTAGCTAAGAGGGGAAAAACAGAAGAACGAGGTACAAGGGAGAGTAGTTTGTTTGACCTTCTATTTCCTTCTCTCCCCCCCCCCCTTTACTGGTGCAGCCTTATTTCTTCCCAATGACTATTAACTAAACCAAAGAATAAGAAAAGGTCATCTCTTCCTTGATAGCCTCTGAACTAGATTTGAAAACATGCAGGTAATGATTTGGAAAGCCTAACGAGCCAGAGGTGGACTGGAATGTTTTTTGTATGGCCAAGTTGTCAGCTAGCTGCCATTGTATCTGGTGTTACCTGCTTAACACATCTTAGACCCTTCCCCCCCCCAGTTCCTTTCTGCTTCAATATGCTTACTCTATACTTTGCGGAACTGGCCAAGGTCATGCAGCTGGTGGTGGGAGTCGGAGCTTCGCTCAGCTTGTTATGGGTATCTAGCCTGTGAACTGAACCTGTGTTGATTGTGTAGAACTGTTATGTTCCCATGAAATGGGCGCGCGTTTGTACGTTCTATTCCCGCCAGCGGGAAATGGGCTCATTGGCCCTAACCTGGTTCAAATGTCTTTATGATGTTGTCCCTGTGTATTGGCAGTTATTCCTAACAATGTCCTTGTTCCTGATTGAACCATCGCTTTGAAATAAACCTTGCTTTGATCCAAACGTGGAGTTATTTCGAATGCCTGGGGATCCAACAGAAGTGTGGCTTCACTGCCCTTTGGAGGTCTGCAACTAGCAGAAGCGGAATGTATTATGCAAAACAGGAGTAGTTAATTTGCGCACTTCAACAGGGTTGCAGAATTCAGATGCATTGGGGGCTACATCAGTGCATAATGTTTGTATTTTTAGCTCAGATGGTGGATGTTACAATAAAAGCCTTTGTTTATGGAACTACAAATGGGCTGTTGTGGGGTAATCTTCAGGAGATGTGTGGGGATAGGTCAGAATGGATGGGATGACAAGTTTAAGCATAGCGGAGTACGACCTTTTGTTGTTGTTGTTTTTACTTTATGAGGCTTTGTAATAATTTTAGTTGGTTGTACCACACAGTATGTGTTGTAGTACATTGTCCCTTATATATTTTGTAAGTTTTTTCTGTTTTTTTAATATATTATCTTCGTCATCAAAAATTGAGGTTGTAAGACCTGATGAAGGCGCACAGAAACGGGATTTTCTTACCGGCTCCCCGTAGTCTTGCAAGCTTCATGTTTTGAATGTGAGAACTCTTTACTTCTGCACTCTTATTTTTGTACAACTCGTTTGTTCCTATTGCTTCAGGGTTTCTTCCCCCCAATGTGTTTTGCTCTCTCTAGTAGTCCCAGAGGGAGCAAAACACATGTGAAAAAGGAGGAGGGACCCAAAGCAATAGGGACAAGCGAGTGACAAAAATGACAGTGTGGAAGTGGCATTTAAGCGTTAATCTCTTGAAATATTGTGCATGAGTTCTGTTCACATTATTTAAGCTTGTGAATGTATTGCACCTTTACATTAACTGACACAACACAAATATTGTTTATATTTGTTTGGTGCCAGTTTGGTGTAGTGGCTAAGTGCGTGGACTCTAATCTTGGAGAACCGCGTTTGATTCCCCACTCCTCCACGTGCAGCTGCTGGATGACTTTGGGCAAGCCATAGTTCTGTCAGAGCCGTTCTGAAAAGAGCAGTTTCTGTCAAAGCTCTCTCAGCAAGATAAATATGGACAAACACGACCCAATCAGAAAATAAGTATAAAGACAACAGTTGTGAGAGTCTGACCCACAAATCAAGCAGTCACCAAGACTTGCAAAGGAAAAGCTTCCTATGTATTACAATCTAAAGCACTACAACAT
>NW_015161464.1:20552-24724 GCF_001447785.1 Gekko japonicus | reverse complement strand
TCTTTACCGGAAGGGGAAAGCCATGTGTGAAATGGCAGCGCTATACCGGTTTACTCCATGACGGATCAAAAACGGCTTCAAAATGGGTTAAAAAGGGTAATGTGAAATTCCTCAATGGCATTATACCCCACTGAAGTCCCTCCCCTCCCCAAACCCTGCCATCCTCAGGCTCAACTCCCCAAATCTCCAGGCATTTTCCAACCTGGAGCTGCCAACCCTATCCTAAGATAGAGGTAGCTGTTTCCAAATGGCTGCTCCCTGCAGACACAGAGCTGACACTGCTGGGCCCTTCTGAAGCATCTCCTGCTCCAAAGAGGTGATGGAAAACCAGGAGTGGCTCTTTGCTTTGGGTGAAATATGCTGGGGGGGGGGGAAGGAACTGGGCACAAAGCACACTACAGGTGCCATGATGCCCACGAGCACCAGGTTGGGGACCAATGCTTTAGGGAATAGATGATCTCTCAAGGCACATTTCAGTCCTGTAATTCACAGTGGTTTCTAAAGTTTCAGCTGTTGGCAGAGTTTAAATATGCAAAGGAAGTGGAGCACTGACTGCTTAGAGAAAAATAAGTAGGTTTATTTAAAGAAGAAGAAACATAGAAGAGAAAGAGCCTTAACTGTCTCATCTAACTGCTGAAGGAGGAAAAACAACAAGAAGGGAGCTCTGCAGAACCAGGAAGTCTCCAGAAGAGCCAATCAGGAGACAGCAAGGACATATTTTGAAATTGCGGGCAGTCCCTAGTCTAGCTATGCTAACTACCAGTCTTTCAACTGTCCTCCTGTAGGGTGATACATCTTCTTCATAAGGATGCACTATAGACCAGGGCTTTGGGGGGGGGGGGAGGTGCTGGAACTCTCAAGAGGGAAATTAAGTTTTCAGTCTGTATACTGAAAACTCATGAACTTTTAAACATTTTAAAAAGAATTTTGTTGAAGAGGCTCCGGAGCTCTGTTCCGGTGCATTCCCCCAGGAAAAAAAGCCCAGGATCTTGCATATTCCAACACGAGCAACTATCAAGGACTTCCTAATGTCAATTGTAAGATACTAAGGCAGGTGTAGGTCCTCCTGGGGCGTGAGTAGCATCTGGCATGTTGACTAGACTTGAAACTGTGATTTACTAGCATCTATTTAAATGGCTTAACCTTGTGGCACCTTAAAACCTAGCAATTTCTCTGGCATCAGGGTTTTTTTGTGTGTGTGAGTAGGTGGCCACTTCATCAGATGTATGAAGTGTTACATTCAGTTGGCAGAGGTATGTGCACACAAAGCTACCTTCAGCAGGAGGAGTACAGAGGGAATAGTCTTGCAAAGAAAGATGAGAAGACCCAGTTTTCCAGAACATAAGTTACATTGTAGAGCACAGTTCAAAAGAGTGAATGTGGACCACTTCCATCTAGGGTTGCCAACTTGCAGGTGGGGTCTGGAGCTCTCCCAGAATTACAACTGATCTCCAGATGGTAGAGATCAGTCCCCCTGGAGAAAATGGCTGCATTGGAGGGTAGATTCTACTGCATTATTCCCTGCTGACATCCCCCCCCCAAATCTCGAAGAATTTTAAAAATTGTATTTATATTTTATTTTGTGACGTCAGTGCCCCCCGACTTATTTCAAGGTCCCCCAGAATTACAAAATCCTGGCTACGGGCCTGAGGTAGGCTAGGCCGTGAGTGGCCAGCTTCCATGGCAGAGCAGGTATTTGACCCTGGGTCTCCGTCTCCCAAATCCTAGTCCAACTCTCTATCCCTGTGTCACACTGGCTTAGTGTGGGACCACACTGGTACTCAAAGCGCCAGGAGCAATTAGGACAGAGTCACACAGAATCCATTTCTCACATTATAATTACAACTGCAGGTATGAACCAGATTTTTCAGAGGACACCAAACTGGGACCATCTTCAAACAGTCTAATGGATGGGAGGACAATTCTAAATCAGCTCCAAAAAGCAAGTTGCAGAGAGAACAATAAAACACCACAATTAACTACCTAGATTGCAGAAGTTCCTTCCTTGGAGGGTTTCAAGAGGAGAGGAGTTTAGAATATTGGGTTTTTTAAAACAAAATTCCCTCAGAGGAATGGGCTTTTATCATTTCTTTATTTAATTAATTTAAATCATGCCTTTCTCCCCAATGGCGACCCAAGGTATAGACAAAGTATAGATAGGAACTCTGGGACAAGTGATGCTCTGTATTCTTGGTGCTTGGGGGGGGGGGTCAACAGTGAGAGAGCTTCTCGTGTCCTGGCCCCACTGATGGACCTCCTGATGGCACCTGGTATTTTTGGCCACTGTGTGATACAGAGTGTCGGACTGGATGGGCCTTTGGCCTGACCCAATATTGGCTTTTCTTATGTTCTTAAGGCAGTTACATCATTCTCCTCTCTTTCATTTTATTTTCACAAACATCCCAATGTGGTAGGTTAGGGTGAGACAGTGTGACTGGCCCCAGGTCACAGGGAGTGATTAAAATGTGGAATTCATGCCCGGGGGATGTAGTGATGGCCACAGGAATAAACAGCTTTAGAAAGCATGGAGGATAGGTCTATTGGTGGCTACTAGCCATGGTGACTGAGGAGAACCTCCACATTCAGAGGCACCAAGCCTCTGAATCCCAGAGCCAGGAGACAACATCAGGGGAAGGCCTCTGCCTCTATGACCTAATGTTCTCCCTCCAAAGGAACTGGCTGGCCACTGTGTGAGACAGAATGCTGGACTAGATGGACCACCGGTCTCTTCCAGCAGGGGTCTTCTTATGTTCTGAGTGCGGAGGCTGCACAGATTACAGTCCGCAAACTTCTCTTGGAGAGCAGAGTTCTGTAGGCAATGATCCTTTTCCACAGGGATGTCAACTGCAATGAAATCAGCACACCAGAAGATGCTCTTTGTCACGGCACATCTTATTTATTGTGAATGGGGAAGATAGTTTTCTATTTCTGTATTCCCTATCATATTTTATGTCCCCCTCCCACTCTTGTTCCAACAGTGACATGCTGTTCCAGAAAATCTCCCATCCAGGCAGTTTACAGGCTATATTATCTAAACTACAGTCCAATCACATGGGCTTCAGAGAAACGTAGAACCAGTCTGTTCATTGATATAGATGCTGATGAGATCAAGCTGTTTTGAAATGTTGCAGAACATTTTGATTCACAGGCCATGTTTTCCAAGCCTAGAAGTACTCTGAGCAAGTCATTAGTGGAACCCCCCCTTATATGTCCAAACTCATCAGCACCTGGACAGATCTTTTTTGAGTAGTAGAAGAAGAGATTGGATTTATACCCTGCCCTTTACTCAGAGTGGCTTACAAACTCCTTTCCCTTCCCCTCCTCACAACAGACACGCCGTGAGGTAGGCGGGGCTGAGAGAGCTCTGACAGAAACTTCTCTTTTTCAAGAACAGCTGTGCCAGAACTATGGCTTGCCCAAGGTCACACCAGCAGGTGCAAGTGGAGGAGTGGGGAATCAAACCCGGTTCTCCCAGATCAGAGTCCACGCACTTAACCACTACAAAAAACTGGCTCCCAATTACCACTATATATAGTGACGCTATTGCCCTGACCTGAATAGCCCAGGCTAGCCCAATCTTGTCAGATCTCAGAAGCTAAGCAGGGTTGACCTTGGTCAGTATTTGGATGGGAGACCACCAAGGAATACCAGGGGTGTGATGCAGAGGCAGGCAATGGCAAACCACCTCTGGATGTCTCTTGCCTTGAAAACCATGTCAGCTACGACTGGACACCAAACAGGAGACCCAGCTGAGCTCTGAGCAGGAGCAGGAGAGAGAGCTGCTAGAGGGGTGAGTGTTTTTTTTTTAATTTGCTTTCAGCTAGAGGATTCAGCTGAGGATATTGTGTGGGAAAACTGTGTTTAGCAGTGTGTATTGTGTGGGAAAACTGTGTTTAGCAGTGTGTGGAAGCACTTAGAGTGGTTGCAAAGTCCTGGCTGATTGAGAGAGGAAGGGGCATTGTTTGACTGGGATTGACTGTAATTGAGAGGAAGTGGAAAGGGCATTGTTTTGCCTGTGATTGAGTGCCTGGGTGAATTTGAATAGCTGCTGCCTGACCTCTGCTGGGGGAGGCCTCTATTTAAGGAAGCACCTTGCCAGAGGCAGAGGAGACCCAGCTGAGTTGTTGCAAAGTCCTTAGAGGAGAGCTGCTAGAGGGGTGAGTGGTTTTTTT
>NW_015161464.1:15076-20526 GCF_001447785.1 Gekko japonicus | reverse complement strand
TGGGATTGACTGTAATTCAGTATTTAAGAAAGCACCTTGCCAGAGGCACGAGCCTCTGGCACGAGCCGAAGGGCGAGCTAAAGGGCTCTTTGCCTGTGGCTCTTAGCCTAGGGACTCTTAGACTAGGGACTCTGTAAGAAGCCCAAAAAGAGCCAAAAAGACAAGGCCCTAGGCTCTTTGTCTTTCCCGTAAAGTAATTTGACTTTGATAAGAAAAACACATAAATACCAAGGTTTTAAAAGGGGGGTTATATTTACTTATTTTAAAAGACTTATGAAGCCAGAATGCCAGCAGGGGGTTGGGGGCTATCCAGTGTTTTGCACGGAGTGTCACATGTATGACTATCTGCCCACTGGGCAGAAGTCTTGGGTGTGTCCTCGGTGCAAGGAGCTCCTGGTTCTCAGGGAACGTGTGTGCTCCCTTGAGGCCAAGGTGGCTGACCTGGAGAAGCAGAGACAGTCAGCTAGGCACACAGAAAAGACTCTCGGGGACTTGTTAGCTACGTCCCACTCTGGATCTGGCAGCCCCGCTGCTGTCAGGGAGCATGAGGGTCTAGGGGAAACAGGGCACCATGCTGAGGATAAGGGGAATGTGCCCTCAGAAGGGACCTCTTCCCCAGCTGGTGAGCGGCTCTCCTTTTGCACCAAGGAACCATCCCTGAGCAGGGTGGGAGGGGGGCTCTTGGTAGTGGGTGATTCGATCCTTAGGCAGGTAGACAGCTGGGTGGCGAACCCGCGTACTGACCGTATGGTGACTTGCCTGCCTGGTGCGAAGGTAGCGGACATTACGCGTGTTTTAGATAGGCTGGTAGATAGTGCTGGGGAGGAGCCAGTGGTCGTGGTGCATGTCGGCACCAACGATGTGGGGAAATGCAGTCGTGAGGTCCTGGAGGAGAAATTTAGGATGCTGGGCAGGAAACTTAGGTCCAGGACCTCCAAGGTAGCCTTCTCAGAAGTGCTACCTGTTCCACGCGCAGGGCCGGAGAGACAGGCACAGATCAGGAGTCTCAATGCGTGGATGAGACGATGGTGTAGGGGGGAAGGGTTCAGGTTTGTTAGGCACTGGGATACTTTTTGGAACAAGAGGGAGCTGTACAGGCGAGACGGTCTCCACTTGTCCCGAGAAGGAACCAGGCTGCTGGCACTTAAAATCAAAAAGGTGGCAGAGCAGCTTTTAAACTGAATATTGGGGGAAAGCCGACAGGAGATGAAAAGTCTCTGGTTCGGGTTGGCTCATCTGAGAGAGGTGAGGGGGTACCGGTTGCTTTTCTACAGGGAGGTGGATTGAAATTGTCCACAGAGGCCATGGCTGGTGACATGGACTGCCGGACAACGACTCGAGATAGCAAGAGGAAGGATGCAGGCTTAACTTGTAAGGGAAATTACAGCTGTTTCTATACAAATGCTAGAAGTGTCCGAGGTAAAATCGGGGAGTTGGAGTGCTTGGTGTCGGAGGGAAAAATAGACATTGTGGGTATTTCTGAAACTTGGTGGGATGAGGAAAATCAGTGGGACACAGTGATTCCCGGTTATATATTATATCGGAAGGATAGGGGGGGAAGGGTTGGAGGTGGGGTAGCTCTGTATGTCAGAGAGGGTATAAAGTCTAGAAAGATTGAGAGGCTAAGTGAATTGGATTCGCTTCTGGAAGTTCTATGGGTTGAAATAGGGGGGCCAAAAGGAAACTTAACACTGGGAGTTTGTTATCGCCCACCAGATCAAAAGATAGAGGAGGATTATAAAATGATGAATGCCTTAAAGATAGCAACTAGACAAAAACACTGTGTAATAATAGGTGATTTTAACTACCCACACATTGATTGGGTCAATATGTGTTCTAGCCGGGAAAAAGAGATTGAGTTTCTAGACACTCTAAATGACTGTGCTATGGAGCAGATGGTCACGGAACCTACCAGGGGAGAGGCGATCCTTGATTTGGTCCTAAGTAACACTCAAGACCTGGTGAGAGATGTAAAAGTGATTGCACCGCTTGGAAACAGTGATCATAATGTTGTTGAGTTCATCATTTGTACAAATAGAGAATTGGCCAAAAAGACTCACACAACCATTTTTAACTTTAAAAGGGGTAATTTCTCTGATATGAGGGGACACGTGGGGAGGAAACTGAAAGGAAAAGTAGAAAGGGTCAAAACAATTGGGGAAGCTTGGGATCTATTTAAAACTACGATCCTAGAAGCTCAAAAAATATATATTCCGCAGGTTAGGAAAGGCACAAACAGGTATAGGAAAAAGCCTGCATGGTTAACAAACAGAGTAATGGAGGCTGTAAAAAGTAAAAAGAATTCCTTTAAGCAGTGGAAAGCTAGTCACAGTGAGGCTGATAAAACGGAACACAGGCTATGGCAAATAAAATGCAAGTCTGAGGTCAGGCAGGCAAAAAGGGAATATGAGGAGCATATAGCAAAAAACGTAAAAACCAACAATAAAACTTTCTTCAAATACATTAGAAACAGGAAACCAGCCAGGGAGGCAGTGGGGCCCTTGGACGACCAAGGGGTAAAAGGAGTATTGAAGGATGATAGGGAAATGGCTGAGAAGCTAAATGCATTTTTTGCCTCCGTCTTCACTGTGGAAGATGAGAAGTGCTTGCCCACTCCAGAACCACTGATTTCAGGAGGGGTGTTGAAAGACCTGAGTCAGATTGAGGTGACGAGAGAGGAGGTCCTAAAACTGATAGACAACTTAAAAACTGAAAAATCACCAGGCCCAGATGGCATACATCCGAGAGTTCTGAAAGAACTCAAATGTGAACTTGTAGATCTCCTGACAAAGATATGTAATCTTTCCTTAAAATCTGCCTCCATTCCTGAGGATTGGAAGGTAGCTAATGTCACTCCCATCTTTAAAAAGGGTTCCAGAGGAGATCCGGGAAATTACAGGCCAGTCAGTCTGACGTCGATACCGGGTAAATTGGTGGAAACCATTATTAAGGAAAGAATTAGTAGGCACATAGATGAACAAAACCTATTGAGGCAGACTCAGCACGGTTTCTGTAAGGGAAGATCTTGTCTCACTAACCTGTTAGTGTTCTTTGAGGGGGTGAACAAACATGTGGACAAGGGGGATCCAATAGATATTATTTACCTTGACTTCCAGAAAGCTTTTGATAAAGTTCCTCATCAAAGGCTCCTAAGTAAGCTCAAAAATCATGGGATAGAAGGACAAGTCCTTTTATGGATCAAAAACTGGCTAGTTCATAGAAAACAGAGAGTGAGTGTAGGTGGGCAATTTTCTCAGTGGAGGGTGGTAAGCAGTGGGGTACCGCAGGGATCAGTACTTGGTCCACTGCTTTTTAACTTGTTCATTAATGATTTGGAGATGGGAGTAAGCAGTGAAGTGGCTAAATTTGCGGATGATACAAAGTTGTTCAGGGTGGTGAAAACCAGTGAGGATTGTGAGGCACTCCAAGGGGATCTGTCAAGGATGGGCGAGTGGGCGTCAACATGGCAAATGGGGTTCAATGTGGCTTCCTTGCACTCCCGCCAGCCTTGCAGGTCCACCGCTGGGCCCCTCATGGGGCTCGGCAGAGCTGCAAGGCCGGCGGTGGCGGCCGGGACCGTTGGGGGCGGGGTGTGTGGCCTTATGACACACTTCCGGTGATGTCAGGGTGTGTGGCATATGCTAATGAGTTATGCTAATGAGTTCCCCTAGCTCTTTTTCTACGAAACGACCCCTGATTATGCCCAAAATAAAAATTCTAGACATTACTTTCTCCTGCGGCGTTTTCCTGTGCACCTTTACCCTTAGAAATAAAGGTTTTTAAAAGCAAAGAAATCTGTTATTTCCAATAGCGCAAGATCCATTGATACTCTGAGTAATTTAAATACTTTTGACTATTTTACAACAAATTGGTAGCAGAGTGCGGTTTGTTTATTTTTTGAGATGTTCATTAGATTGAGAGAGAGAGAGAGACCTGAGCTACCAGGTAGAGGCTTATTTTAAAAAGGGAACAATTTTTCTGCAAAGTTTTTCTGCTTTTTTCTGCAACAAAGCTGCAAGCCAGAAAAGGTGGTGCACTTTAATTCTCGCTGATTAGAAGAACCCACTTTATGCTGTGCTGCACTTTAGAAAGCAGCTGAGAGAAAGCTTTTTGACTTTTTTTCTACGCACGGAGCCCCAATGGAGGAAAAGAGAAAAGCCGAGCCAATTCCTTTCAATTCTCCCACTCCCAGCTGCACAGCCTGAGAAAGGAATTAACCCTGTCAGTCCCTGTGTGCCTACTACAGCCTAAAGATGCGTGAAGTTCAATCTCCCAAATCCGGAACACTTCAGCTTCTACACCCAGAGAAACACCACCCACATCTGTGAGTACGTTCCATACTTCTGGGGAAATAGTGCCCTTGAGATTGACACCCAACTCCTTTTCTTGGTGGGAAGGTTTTCTCAAAGTAAAGCTGCAAATGCAGAGGGCTCAGCATGTCTTAACAATGACCCCCCCCCCCAACAAATGAGCCAGAGAAAAGTGCTTTTGAACAACAGGATGGCTATGCTAAAAATCTAATTCTTGGGTCTGTGAATCCTAACGACGTGCCAAATTTATACACTGTGGGAACGTCAAAGGAAATGGTTGAATATCTGAAAAAGAAATATGGAGGAAAGTAAGATTTATTACTTGAAGGCTCAGATCTTTGACTTTAAAGTAAAAGAGACTGACCATTTACCTGAGAAACTGGGCAAACTAATGGGCGTCTATAATGAGTTTAAGGAGTTAGGGAAGACTCCTGATGAAATTGACATGATAACTGCTATTCTCAGAGGTCTACCACAAAGTTACAAAAATCTAGCTATGACTAAGGCACAAGGATGATCTAAAACTTGAGGATTTATTGTTGATTTTAAAGGAAGAATTTGACTCAAGAAGCAGTGATAATGTTTTGTCTAATGAAATGTCTGTACAGAGTTTGAAACACGGGCACAGATTTAAAAGGAAAATTGAGTGTTTCATATGTAGAGGAAATCATAAAGCTGTGTCCTGTGAATTTAGAAATACCAGAGACTTTGAATCTAAAGCAGGAGGCAGACAAAAGCCCTCTGGAGCACATGGTCAGAGGGGGGAGACACCCAGCGGCAGAGGAAATTATGGCAGAGGCTTTAAACCACAGACAAAGGGACATGGAAATTCCCATGCTAGCAGGAAAGATCATGCTTTCAGAATCTGTAATAATGATGATGTTGATAGAAATAAGAAAATATTTTTAGTTGACTCTGGACATTTGCAAATATGAGGAACTGTTTTCTGAACTTGATGTTAACAATAGGCCAAAGATTTTTCAAGCCAATAAGGAATTGCTTGATGTCAGAGGTGTAGGAAAAGTACCCATTGAACTCCTCACTACTAGCGGAGAAGTGATTAATGTTAAGTTTCAGGATGTGGCTCTAGTTCCTGGAGCAGCTGATAATTTGATTTCAACTAAAAGGCTTATGGACAGT
>NW_015161464.1:7437-13029 GCF_001447785.1 Gekko japonicus | reverse complement strand
GATACCTGAAAGGAACAATGGACTTACAACTAAAAATTGCACCGTCTGAAGGGCCCAGACTCGTCGTATATATGGATGCCAACTGGGGAGAAGAATTGGACAATTATAAGTCTACAAGTGGATATCTATTTTTCTATATAAAGAAACTGGTGCGGTACCTGAAAGGAACAATGGACTTACAACTGAGAATTGCACCGTCTGAAGGGCCCAGACTAGTCGTATACATGGACGCCAACTGGGGAGAAGAATCGGACAACTACAAGTCTACAAGTGGATATCTATTTTTCTACGGAGATGGACTAATAGACTGGACTAGTAGAAAACAAACTGTTGTGGCGCAGTCTACAGCGGAAGCGGAGTGTGTTTCAGCAGCAAGTGCCTGTAGTAGACTTGAATGGATTTTTCATATGTTAAAGGACTTTGGAATAAGAGAACCTGTACCTGTACTTATGTTTGAAGATAATCAGGCTTGTATTACCATATGTAAGGAAGAAAGCACCACAGCTAGAAGTAGATCAATTGGTATTAAGTGTGCTTTAGTGAAAGATTTGTACCAGAAGAAGCTGATAGATATTGAGCATTGTTGTACAGGAGAAATGGTGGCTGACATTCTGACTAAGCCACTGACCAAAGAGAAGTTTGAACATCTACGTAAAATGTTGAATATGATTGGTACAAATGCTGAATTGAATAATGAATAATGTTTTGTATGTGTATGTATGACTTACATGTTAGACCTTGAGAAGGGGTGTTGGAAATGTATGTGTTTACAAGGTCTGACAATCCAGTCATTATAGGGTTAACTTGTTTGCCTAGTATTGCTATTGTTTAGACTGACCTGGAAGGGATTGTTTAGACTGACCTGGCATTGAGCCAATGGTGAATTAGCCTGGGGGAAACTAGCTTCTATTGTGATACAGATTGGTTGTTTGTTTCAGGTGACTTCCTTTCTAGGGGTCGAGAAGAAGGACAGATTCTCCATTATCTGTGTGTTAGTGTTGAACTATAGGCAGCTTAGAAAATGTAGCTGTTAGATGTTCTGTTTATTTGTAGGTTTCCCGTACACCCTTACCCTTAGAAATAAAGGTTTTTAAAAGCAAAGAAATCTGTTATTTCCAATAGCGGAAGATCCATTGGTACTCTGAGTAATTTAAATACTTTTGACCATTTTGCAACAGAATGAAACTTTGTTGGTCTTAAATGTGCCACTGGACTCAAACAAAGAAATAGTGATTCTATTTAGTTAAGGTTGGGCACTGTGTTAGAGTATTTTTTCTTCCTTCCTTCCCTATTTACGTCTTTAAGATGCAAGTAGGGACAAACTAACCTCTTAGGAGTTTGTAGTAACGTAGTCGTGAGTTCCATGCATGCCGGACATCCTCTGCCACGCAGCACGCTTCCTCTTCTGCTAGCCTTTCCATTTGCACAGCATCAGTAGTTTTCAATGAGTCCTGGTGCAAATACTAGTGGAAGAGGAGACACACTCTGTGGCAGATGCCGTCTAGTGCACGTGGAACTTAGGATCCCAGCTATAATACTTAGGGACCTCAGAGTTCGTGTGGAGAGCTGTCAGTTTAAAAGCATTGTCCATCCCTCTGAAATATATCCTCCATGAAAAAACCCACAAAGTATGTCAGGGAGCAGTCTAGGTCAGAATCTTGGTTGCGGCAAGTTTCTTCATGCTGGGTCTTCATCAAACAGGTAAATCTTATGATGCTGCAGCTTGGTCTGCGCAGGGGGCAAAAACAGGGGCAGCACAGAGGGTATGTTGGAGGAGGAGCTAGACTTAGTTTGTATCCTCTGGTCACTCTGACCAGGATTTCACCCTCAGCAAAGCCAGGATGTTGCACCTGGAAATGAAGTGATGCAAGCTTAAAAACTTCTCACAATGCATTCGAGACCCCCCCCCCCAAATACTTACTCTGCCCCAACTTCTCCCACTGGATGATGGAGCCATGATAGAGCAGAGTATTATGATTAACTCAGCAACCACTCAGAAGACCAGCAGTACATAAACTCCAGATTGGAAACCTGTATCTCAGCTATTAAGAATACAGGGTGTGGGACTATGGGCCAAACCAGATGCTATCTCTCACACAAGTTAGGTTGGGGGGGGCTATTGACCAAACTGTATGCTTTTTACAGACAGATGGGAGGGTGATAGAACATCTGTTTGGCATGCAAAAGGTCCCAGGTTCAATCCCCGGTATATCCAGTTAAAAGATGATGTGGTGATGTGTACTAAGTAGGTGATGTGTACTAAGACCTCTTCCTGAGACTCGGGAGAGCCACTCTCCCAGTCTGAGTAGACAAGACTGACTTTGATGGACTAAGGATCTGTTTGGGGAGGGGACATGGCTCAGTGGTAGAGCATCTGCTTGGCACAGAGAAGGTCCCAGGTTCAATCCCCGGCATCTCCAGTTAAAGCACAAGTCAGTAGGTGATGTGAAAAACCTCTATCTGAGACCCTGGAGAGCCACCAGCAGTCTGAGTAGACAATACTGACTTTGATGGACCAAGGGTTTGATTCAGTATAAGGCAGTTTCATGTGTTCGTGTGCCAGGGCCTGATAAGTCTTGGGATCATACCATGGGAGGGAGGATCTTCGCCCTTCCCTCCACTACTGTTTCCTCAGCTTAAATGGCCATGGAGAGGCTTTTGTCTTGCTGTTGGTCATGTAAGCCACCTCCCCCCCCCAGCAGCCATTTTGACTCAGGGAAAACAGCATGGAAGGGAAGGGTGAAAAACCTCCTCCAGCACCCCCACCCCATGCTATACTTAGAAGCTGGATCACGAACATGTGAAACTGCTCTATGCCAGATCAGACCTACGGTCTGTCAAGGTCAGTATTGTCTACTCATACTGGCAGTGGCCTACTAGGGTCTCAGTTATTATCACTTATTATCCAGCCCTTTAACTGGAGATGCCAAGAACTGAACCGGGGACTTCTGCATGCCAAGCAGATACCCTGTACTGAGCCACTGCCCCTCCGAATCGGAGCCTGCCGTGTTCGGCCCTGAGATTTCATGTTGAGTGAGCTCAGAGTGCCCAGCTGGGGAACTTTTTTGATGGGTGCTATGGTGAAAGGAAACTACCACAAAACAGCCACAAAAAAGGGAACTACCACAAAACTACCACAAAAAATGGAACTACCCGCCCTGAGCCTGTCAAGGGGAGGGGGGGATACAAATTCAATAAAATAAAATAAAATAAAAAGGAAATAAAGTAGGGTTGCCAGGTCCCTCTGGGCAGCTGGAGGGGGATGGGGGGGTGAGCTTACCAGGAGTTTATCCCACGTTTCAACAATCTGCCCTCATGACTTCAGTGTGACCCAGAAGTGATGTAGGCACACCAGGGGTGTTGGGGCAATGTTCTGGTGTTTGGGCAAAAACTCGAAGGTAGAATTAGCTTCTAGCATAGAGATTTTGCCCAAAAACCAGAGTGTCACCCCAATATACCCACACCACTTCCGGCTCACGTTGAAGTCACATGGGCATGTCACTGAAAATATCTTATGTTTCTTTCCTTTTTTGGGGGGGGGGAAGTCCCCCTGCCAGAGAGGTGGGGCCCAGCATCAGGGAATCCCCGGGTAGGTGGGTCTGGCATCCCTAAAAGAAAGACATTGCACAGACAACCTGGCCTGGTAACTAATATTGGCAGGCTATATTGTTAACACTTGTCTTTTCACCCAAGGTACCGAAACAGAGTTCCACTCCTCCAACTGGGGATATGAAGCACCATACAGACAAGTGAGGAATGAGGATTCCATGCCACAAGGTATGACTCTTGCAAATAATTCCTGCATCTGAAGAAGTGAGCAGTGACTCAGGAAAGCTCCTCCCCACCACGAATTTTGTTAGTTTTTAAGGTGCCACTGGACTCTTGCTCTTTGCTATTGCTACCGACAGACTAACATGGCTACCCACATTGAAATAATTCCTGTGTCTTTCTAACAATAGGTGGTTGCATATCTCGTCCTCTCTGAACAGTCTCTCCTACATGGTGACACAGAGTGTAAGTATGTGAAGGAAGGAGGAAAGCAACAGGCCACAAAACTCCATGCTGACTCATTTAAAATATTTCTATCCCACTTTTCATATTTACCCCCAAGGTGGCTCACAAACGAGACCAATGGGCCAAGCAGCGCAAAGTGAATAATGTAACACAAAAATACAATGTGAAACCGCAAGTTCAAAACGGAGTAGCAAGCGAAGCATAATGGCCTGTCAAGGAAAAACAGAAACCTGATTTCACGGCCAACTTGAGCAATGTACCGCTCAGGAGAAGGCCTGCTGAAAAAGAATGTTCACGGCCAACTCAGGAGAAGGCCTGCTGAAAAAGAATGATCTTGCAAACCTTGTGGAAGGCCTTTGGAGACGGTGCCTTGCCCACGGCCTCTGGGAGTTTGTTCCCAATGCAGAAGCAGCAATGGGGGGGGGGGCCTTGAGGAAGACCGAGGCAGAACATGCCACAGAAAGAGGGGGAGACTGCACAGAGTAATGTCGAGACATCGGTTGGTACTATTGGGAGATTTCGTTAATATAGCAGAGTTTTGCCCAGTCCATAGAAGCATGATACTGAAGGCAGTAAATAAATCTCCCAAGAAGTATATTGCAAAAAAGGTAAACTTACATTTACTCAGGGGTCTTTTAGTAGAAAAAGAGGTGCAGGAGCTCATCAGCATAACTCATTAGCATAACTCATTTGCATATGCCACACCCCCTGACAGCACCGGAAGTGTGTCAGAAGGCAACACCCACCGCTCAGGCTCCACTGGACTGTTTTGGATTGCTAGCTATCGAGGGGGGGGGGAACATGCAGATCTGTCCTCACAGAGGAGGGAGAGCTTGTACCTTAATAAAACTTGGTCTTAAAGGTACCACTGGACTGTTTTGGACCGGGGGGCCGGGGAGAGGCTCTGCAACTTACCTGGCTGCTTCTTGCTCTGACTGAGGGCTGCTGGGAGCAGGGGGTGGGGCTTGTTGCATGTCCCCGCCCTCTGGGCTCTTTACTGCCGGAGCTCCACTCCTGTGCGCTCCTGCAGGACATGACCCCTGCATTTACTCAAGTAGATCCAGTTCACATTCAGTTGAAAGGAGATAGGCGGTCTCTCTACCACAAAGGGCCCACTAATCCAGCATCACGTGTATGTGAGTGTGAGGGCATTGTTTCTACAGGAGAGCCCTGCAGAGACGTGTCTCCATGGAAGGCCATGTAGAGAGAGTGAGAGGACAAAGTAAGAGGGAGAAGGAGGGGTGAGAGGCAGTGTTCCCTCTAAGCTGACTTAATGTGAGCTAGCTGACAGTTTTTTAGCTTCCGGCTCACACAGTTTTAAGCCTCCTGTCTTAGCTCAGGAAGGAGGGCTCCAGAGCAAACTAATTTATGCAGGAGCCAAATCGCTCGCTCACAACTTTAACACCAGTAGCTCACAAAGTAGAATTTTTGCTCACAAGACTCCACAGTTTAGAGGGAGCATTGGTGAAAGGGCAGCTCCCCAGTTGAGAGCCAGTTTGGTGTAGTGGTTAAGTGCGTGGACTCTAATCTGGGAGAACCGGGTTTGATTCCCCACTCCTCCACTTGCACCTGGCTGGA
>NW_015161464.1:0-7206 GCF_001447785.1 Gekko japonicus | reverse complement strand
CTCCTCCTCCTCCTCCTTCTCCTTCTCCTTCTCCTTCTCCTTCTTCTTCTTCTTCTTCTTCTTCTTCTTCTTCTTCTTCTTCTTCTTCTTCTTCTTCTTCTTGACAAAGAGAGGCTCCCCATTCAAGGAGATAGCACCTATACACATCCAGGCATGCTGACTCACTCCAACAGGTACACAGTGTTACAAGGCAGACTCCATTTCTGACCTGTGTTTCTCTCCCTCTCCCTTGTCTTGTGCCCAGGACCTGCTTTTCTCTGCATGTCATGTCATTTTTGACTACCTCTAAGCTGTGTGATGCTCCCTCTAAGCGGTGGAGACCTGTGAGCAAAAGTTCTACTTTGTGAGCTACTGACACTAAAGTTGTGAGTGAGCTATTTGGCTACTGCATAGATTACTTTACTCTGGCACCTTCCTTCCTGAGCTAAGACAAAAATGTGTGAGCCAGAGGCTAAAAAACTGTGAGCTAGCTCACACTAACTCAGCTTAGAGGAAACACTGCTTCTGAGTCACCCAATCCCATCATGCTACGCGGAGTAGAACAGGTATCCCAGGGAGAAAATCCCGCCTCATGTACGTCTGGCCATCAGACTGTTAATCAAAGACCTGTATCTTGATCTCAGATGCCTTTCAAACTTGTAGAGGGACTAACAAAGATAACAGGTGTTAATAATTCCATTATTTTTAATATTCAAATATCCAGGACAGTTTGAGCTTAAGGGGAAAGTATATAAATAATGTATTATGTCTTCTTAGGGATGCCAGGTCTGGGTTACATTGAAGAGGCAGCCTTGAGAAAGACAGAAGTGTTCCATCTATGATTGTCAGCTGCTTAATGGGCCTTTTGTAGGACCAGCAACAAACATCCATTTAAACATCAATTAAACAAAAGGAAACTTCCCCCTTTAGAAGACTTTCAAGCAAGGAGAAGCGGGTGTAACTAATTATCAACAAAATGATTGGTGTGAATTGTTGCCTCTTGCTGAGTATTGTTATAACAACACTGTACATAGCTCCACGGGCATGTCTCCCTATAAAGCTGTTTCTGGTTACGACAGCCCCCCCCTCCCTTTCCTGGAGGGGATGGGCCAGCGTCCCATTGGGGATGCAAATGCATGGTGGATCCAACATAACAATATGCATGGGGATCCAACATAATGCATGGGGATCCATGCATAACAATATGTTGGATCCCCAAGCATAACCCTATGTCTCCTGGATCCCACCAGAGCAAACATTGGGGTCATGTGAGCCTAGATACCCTCCCTGCATAGTTATGCCCATACACCTGTAAACAATAATCCTTATGCATACATACATATGTATTTTACATTGGATTGGAGTCTTTTAAAAAATTGGGGTATATTTGACCCCAATGTCAGCTTGGTCACATGTATTTTTCCTAGCACAGGAGAATTAAGCTGCCTCCGTTTTGCCTTTGCTACAGTCGATGAACATGGCCACCCTTCTTGAGTATTGTCCTTTCTACCTTGTTGATGATGCAGACTCCTCCCCAGCAATGCTCTAAACTGTGGAGTCTTGTGAGCAAAAATTCTACTGTGTGAGCTACTGGCATTAAAGTTGTGAGTGAGCGATTTGGCTACTGCATAAATTAGTTTGCTCTGGAGCCGTCCTTCCTGAGCGAAGACAAAACTGTGTGAGCCAGAGGCTAAGAAACTGTGAGCCAGCTCACATTAACTCAGCTTAGAGGGAACACTGCTCCCCATTCTGTGTGCCAGGGAGTTCCTGTGGGAGAATCTGCCCCATGCCACAGCCTTGGGATACACAAAAAAACAGCACATTATGCTTCAGCACAGTCAAGTCAAAAAGCTTGCGTCCGCTGAGAACGTCTCTGAATATTTATGAAACTGATTCAGTGGCTCCTCAGTTGGCTGAGTTCAATGGGTCGGTCTTGGTAGATGTCACATCGGCTGATTGAGATGCAGAGAAACTGCTGGCAGGGAAAGGGTGCATTGCAACAGGAGGATCCAGCCTTCAAGATCAGCCCAAAGACCCTGACTTTAGCTACTGCCTCTGATCTCCAAGGAAACAGGACATCCTGTGTGCCCCAGGAAAGCTGAAGAGGGCAAAGGCTCCCTCACTTCAATCCCATGAGTGCATAAACAGTATGAATCAATATGAATAAGTTCCAGGGAAGAAGAAAGCCCCCCCCCTCCCGCCCACAATATTCAGAACAGCTAGAGTCTGGCCATTATAAGCAATGCTCCCTCTAAGCTGTGGGCTCCTGTGAGCAAAAATTCTACTTTGTGAGCCACTGGCATTAAAGTTGTGAGTGAGCAATTCGGCTACTGCATAAATTGGTTTGCTCTGGAGCCATCCTTCCTGAGCTAAGTCAAAAATGTGTGAGCCGGAGGCTCAAAAACTGTGAGCTAGCTCACACTAACTCAGCTTAGAGGGAACACTGATTATAAGGTATCAGAATATTGTTGATATTTCAGATCAAGGATCATGCTGGATCACACCATCGTCCTCTGATCCAGTATTTTGCTTCTAAATCAATCAGACAGATGCCTCTGGAAAACCGAACTGGAGGGCTTCTAGGTAATGGCCAACCTCTGCTGTTCGTCTCCAGCATCCAGCACTTGTAAGCGCACTGCCTCTGAACATGGAGGTTCTGTTTATGTGGCGGTGCAGTCCTAAGCAGAGTCATACCCTTCTAAGACCATTGATTCCAATGAATTGTGAAGGGTGTTAATTCTGCTTAGGACTGCATGGCCGTAACCGTGCGTAGAAAATGCAACAAACAAACACACACTGTGATATGCTGGCCAGCACACTCAGTGAAACATATTGCAATCAACATATAAGTCTTATATCACATTATGAAGAAGTACATCCTTATGGCATTGCAAAAAAGAGTCCGTCCTCATGACTGGGACTGAGAATCAGGCTCCCAGCCTTCAATGGGGCCCCATTGGTGTCAACGTCAAGGGTGAGGAGTTGGAGGGTGTTCCTGGATAACTCCCTTTCTATGGAGGCCCTGGGTTACCGCCACTGCCAGGTCTGCCTTTTTCCATTTGAGGCAGTCGGACAGTTGGCCCCATATTTCACCCTCTGGGACCTGACTACAGTGACCCACACAATGATCACTTCCAGACTGGACTATTGTAACTCTCTCTATGTGGGGCTGCCCTTGACTCTGCTCTGGAAGTTGTAGCTAGTGCAGAACATTGCAGCATGGGTGTTGACAGCGATGCCTGTGCGGGCACGTATCCACCCAGTGCTGCGTGAACTGCACTGGCTGCCTATTGAATTCCAGATCCATTTCAAGGAGCTGGTGCTTACCTTTAAAACCCTATATGGCCAGGAGCCAGCATACCTTCAGGACTGCCTCTCCCTATAGGAGCCCCATAGAGCACAGAGATCTACAAATCAACACCTTTTGGTAGTCCCTGGCCCCAGGAACGTCTGACTTGCCTCAACCTTTCAGCCCTAGCCCCACCTGGTGGAATGATCTTCCATATGAGATCAGGGCCCTGTGGGATCTTTTACAGTTCCACAGGGCCTTCAAAGCGAGCCCTACTGCCAGGCTTTTAGTTGAGGCAGTGGACATCCTCCCATCTCCTGGTTGGCTTCCCATCAGTGTCCTGCATTCGAAGAGTCACCCGTTCCATCTTAACTGCTGAGACATTTGATCAGAACTTGCGTGGTATTTTATGACTTTTGTATTTTTAAAAATGTGTTATTTTTAATTGGTTTTAATTGTTATTGTAAATTGTATTACTATTGATGGAACCCGCCCTGAGTCTCCTTGTGGGGAGGGCGGGATACAAATCCAATAAAATAAATAAATAAATAAATAATGTTACAAGTCTGTCCTCATGATGTCACTACGAGCACCTGGATTTGGGCTTGTTTCGTCAAATTCTTCCTCAGGAGCATTCTTATTTTCTTCAAGGTTAGCAGCCTCTTGTTGCAACTCAGCATTTATATTGGGAGCGACTGAGACCATTTCAGCAGTAGCAAAATTCCCTGCATTGACGTTTTAAAAACTGTGTGTTATGTAAAATTTTCCACAGTAGATTTTTCCTCACCGGGGCAAACCTGAAGTTTTCTCTTTCTTACTCCATGTTTTCAGAACACGCTAAAACTGGGGATTCCAAAAATGCGGGGTAAGAAGGAGAAAACTTTGGTTTTGTGCTTGGTGGGAAAAATGCACTGTGGAAAATGTCGCATCATGTGCAGTTTTAAAAAATGTCAATACAGGGAATTTCACTACTGCGGAAATGGTCCCAGTCCTTAAAACTCTTCTCTAAACAGACGCAAAAGCCTTCTTAATTGGGCTGACAAAATGCTCTCTACAAGCCTCAGGAGTGTTTTCTTCAGAATTATCATCCTGGAATGAACCAGGGTTATTCTTAATAACCACTTCAGTGTTTGTATTGGGAGCAAGCCAGTCTTGGACCTCTTTTTTGCAATACCATAAGGATGTACTCCTTTATAATGTGATATGAGACTTATATGTTGACTGCAAAATGTTTTGCTAAATGTATTGGCCAGTGTATCACAGTGGTTGTTTGTTGTAACCGTGCATAGACAGCTCCAAGACTTGTCTAATCCTTTTGAAAGCCTGCAAAACACATGGGCGCAATGGTGAACAGAAACCTGCAACTGAGCTCCTTTCTGAGTCCAGTAAAAGAACCGGTTCCGGCTTACACAAACTTGGTGGTGAACCCAGCCCACCTTCTCCAGTACACCAAAAAGGGCAGGACTCTTTCAAAGTTCTCCTCTTGCAAAAGGAATCTCTTCCGGCAAACTGGGTAACACAGAAACCAGGCTGCAGCTTGAAAGACACAGACCAGCAGTAATAATACAATCACAACAATGATACCGCCAGTGGTACTCAATTAAATCCCCCCTCTGCTAATTAGCTTCTCACATACATCATTTCCAATTACCTTATACAAAGTGATAAGAGCCAGCTTACCCTGCTCCCCAGCAAAACAGACTTTTCCTCTGCCGATAGCCTCTGTTTGCTGACTTCACCTCCACCTGGTAGGGTTGCCAGCTCCAGGTTGGGAAAGTTTTGGAGATATGGGGATGGAGCCTGGGGAGGGCAGGGACCTCAGTAGGGGACAATGCCCTAGAGCCCAGCCTCCAAAGCAGCCATTTTCTCCAGACGAACTGATCTCTGCAGTCTGGAGAGGAGCTGTAATTCCAAGGGATCCCCAGGTCCCACCTGGAGGCTGGCATCCCTACAATCCACCCAGCATTTGGGGGTTCCGCCAGCACACTAGGGAGGTATGGAGTGCTTGCCCCTACTCCTGCCACATGTAGGGCTGTTGTCCAAAGAACCAGGTTGAGGTAGGGATTTGAGCAAAGGAGCAAGGCTGAGGAAACAGCTTCAAATCCCCACCGTAGCACAAAGCTCACTGGGTGACCTTGGGCCGCTCATTTCTCTCTCTCTGTGAAATCTACTTCACAGGGGTGTTGTGGGGGGTAACCTGCAGAGGGGAAAAGCATGGATGCTGCCCTTGTTGGAGTAACTCAGCATGGCTGGACACTGGGAGGTGCTACATCACTCTAAGTTAGGGTTGCCAAGTCCCCCCCCCGGGCACCCGTGGGGGATGAGGGGGTTGCGGTTCCCAGATCAAGGTTGGGAAGCTCCTGGAGATTTGGGGGTGGAGCCTGGGGAGGACAGGGACCTCAGTGGGGTACGTTTATTTATTATTGGATTTCTACCCCGCCCTTCCCGCCAAGGCAGGCTCAGGGCGGCTTACATAAATTTTTAAAAAACAAAACA
Organism: Gekko japonicus; assembly: GCF_001447785.1. Taxonomy (NCBI): domain Eukaryota; kingdom Metazoa; phylum Chordata; class Lepidosauria; order Squamata; family Gekkonidae; genus Gekko; species Gekko japonicus. The sequence continues at coordinate 1,442 of NW_015161464.1, read as the reverse complement.
AAATCATACAACAAATTCTAAAGTGCAATCTATAGATATTGCATATCAGGTGGCGAACAACAGTTTCAAGTATCCCCCTTATAAATAAAAGCCGAATGGTGGTGGCACTTCTCTAGAACATTCCACACGCTCTGAAATCAGTTCACTCTCTGATCTGTCATTCAGACGGTCTCCCTATCCACTGGCTGCTTTGCCTGAGTCCTGCCTCCAACATTCTAAACATTTTGCTGTTCCTCTCCCCCCCCCCATAGCCAGTCAGAACACAGAGGTTATTTGCATATGCAGCCTCATTGGCCTTTGCCTCGGAACACAGAGGTCATTTGCATATGCGACTTGATTGGCTTTTGCCTCTAACATTCTAAACAGATTGCTGTTCTGAGGTAAAATGTGTCAAATCTCCAGGTGAGGGCTGGAGATCACTCAGAATTACAACTGCTTTCCAGATGGCAGAGATCAGTTCCCCTGGAGAAAATGGTGGGCTCTGTATCCTTATATGCTGTTGAGGTGGCCCCCGGGGCACCCGCCCAGAGCCTCTTTCTAGAGGCCGTTGTATTTATTTCCACAACCGGCCTTTTTTCCTAGTTATCCATAACAGGTATCAGTCAATAGTGGTAATAGCTGATGGTAAAAATTCCAGGATAAGGCTCTGATTTTAAGTTGTCATCTGTGGCTCTCACTGCAATGCCTGGTGGAAGAGGTCCGTCTTGCAGGCCCTGCAGAATTGTAATAAAATCTGCAGGGCCCTGATGCCTCAGAGTCCAACTTCAAAGCATCCATTTTCTCCAGGAGAACTGATCTCTGTAGTGTGGAGATGAGCTCTAATTGCAGGGGGATCCCCAGGTCCCACCTGGAGGCTGGCATCCACTCTGTATAATTGTTATCTCCTTGAATGAAATGCCTCTCTTTGTCTTAACCTGGAGCTGTCCTCTGACCCCTCCTTGCTCGCTCCGTGATCTTTGTCCTCCCCCATTCCTTACATGGCTCTTCATGGAGCCATGTGGCTCTATGGGTTGCTCCTGTAGTAACAGTGCTTTCATCCTTCCGCATGTGTGATGCTGGGTTTAGCTGGCCATCTGTGATAGGGAAAGTCCTCTTTAGATCAGGCTTCTCTCTCTCTTCCCCCTTTCGACTGCAACCTGAAGGTGAACTGAATCTTCTTGAATAAATGTAAGTTTTACTTTTACAATATACTTTTTGGGAGATTTATTTTGGTGGTGCAAAGTGCTGTCAAGTCGCAGCCAATTTATGGCGAGTCCACTGCTCCCTCTAAGCTAGCTCACAGTTTCTTAGCCTCCAGCTCACACATTTTTGTCTTAGGTCAGGAAGGATGGCTCCAGAGCAAACTAACTTATGCAGCAGCCAAATCGCTTGCTCACAACTTTAATGCTAGTAGCTCACTATTGGACTCCCCCTTTCGGCTTTTCAACCACAACTATCGGGGT
>NW_015161463.1:355383-355598 GCF_001447785.1 Gekko japonicus | reverse complement strand
GGTCCATGTAGTCCAGCATCCCATCTCACGCCATGGCCAAATAGTTCCTCTGGAGGTCTAACAACAGGCACAGAGGCCAAGGCCTTCCCTTCAGAAGAACATCAGAAGAGCCCTGTTGGATCAGACCAACGGTCCATCTAGTCCAGCATCCTGTCTCACACAGCGGCTAACCAGTTCCTCTGGAGGGCCAACAACAGGGCATAGAGGCTGAGGCC
>NW_015161463.1:354541-355237 GCF_001447785.1 Gekko japonicus | reverse complement strand
GAAAAAAAACCGGAAAAAACCCTTTCCCCCCCCCCCCGAATTTTTCCGGTTTTTTCCCGGGCCTTCACATCTCTAGTATGGACTGTTAACTTCCATTTCGATGTATCTGAGGAAGTGTGCGTGCACCCGAAAGCTCATACTCAATTACATTGAGTGCCAACTATGTGTATGGACTGGTCACTTCCATGTCGATGTATCTGAGGAAGTGTGCCTGCACACGAAAGCTCATACCATGAATAAAATTTTATTGGTCTGAAAGGTGCCACCGGACTTGAACTTTGTTCCACTGCTTCAGATCAACATGGCCACGGCCTTCAGTTTGAAGACCTGACCAAGGCTGTCAACGATAGGATGTTTGGGGGATCATTCATTCATAGGGTTACCATAGGTTGGAAGTGGCTTAATGGCTCATAACACACATGAAGCAAAGCTCCGTATTTAGAGGCAGCGTACCTCTGAACGCCAGCTGTCGGTGGGCTTCGGTTTCTCTGCCCCTCTTGCCCTCTTTCTGGGGGCTGTGGAGGGACACAGGATGCTGGACCAGATAGACGACTGGTCTGATTCAGCTGGGCCCTTGGGATGTTCCTTGTCGTCAGTTTGGGATGCTGTGGTTCCATACATGCAAGCGGGACAAAGAAGAAAAAAGGGAAAAAACTGAACCTAAACCTAGAATTCAGAACCTAAAAAGGTTAGTCA
>NW_015161463.1:350699-354493 GCF_001447785.1 Gekko japonicus | reverse complement strand
GGGGCTAGGTGCCCGGCCAAGAGCCTATGGGACTCTCGGCCACTGTAAATAACCCATAGGGAAGTAGGGGTGTGTTTTGGGTGGCGGTTTCTCGGGGGATATAAGCTGGCCTGCGAGCCGGCCAAAGTCGTCTTGTTCCTGATCGAATAAAGTACGCTTGCTGAAATCACTCTCCGTCTGCGTACTTCTGCGTACTTTTCACCAAGAATGGAGTGAAACCAACAGTTGCATTTTTGCTAGGCAGCTCCAGAACGGGTAGTGAATTCTAGCAGGTACCAATATTACATGCTATCTCCTAACATTTTCTGTTGCCCCAGAAGGTCGGGTCAGAACTGATGGGTTGAAATTAAACCAGGAGAGTTTTTGCCTAAACGTTAGGAAGAACTTCCTGATGGTTAGAATGGTTCCTCAGCGGAACAGGCTTCCTTGGGAAGTGGCGGGCTCTTCTCCTTTGGAGGTTTTGAAGCAGAGGCTAGATGGCCTCATCTGACAGCAAGGCTGATTCGGTGAACTTGGGCTGATCACGAGAAGGGAGGGCAGGAAGGGCCGCATCAGGGCTTAGTTCTTGTGGCCCTTTCTGACACGCCCAGGGAAATGCCGGTCGCCACTTTGGGAGTCAGGAAGCAATTGTTCTCCAGGTTAGTTTGGCCAGGGATCCTGGAGATTTTTAGTCATCTTCTGGGCATGGAATGGTGGTCACTGGGGGTGTGGAGGGGAGATAGTTGTGAGTTTCCTGCATTGTGCAGGGGGTTGGACTAGATGACCTTTGAGGGTACTTCCAACTCTAGGATTCTAGGATTCTATTCTAGGACATCAGAACTAGTTTCTGAAAAGGTTAACTTGTTCTGGGGCCGCTTCACACTAAAGGCAGCATTCCATCATTACTGAATGCTCCTCCATCCCACCCATATGTATGAAACTAGACCATCAAGAAGAAAGTTTGGTGGTTCTTCTTCCGACTCCATAGTTTTCAACTCATCACAGGAAGGAGTGCTTTAAAAAATACTGAAGCACTGAGGTTTGTGTGCCCCCACACACACACATATACTGAAATGCTACAATCTGGAAAGAGGTTGATCTGCTCTCTGGGAGAAGTGAATATGCTCGCCATTATATAGGGCAAAGGATCCAGAGCTCGGGATTATTATTCCGAAGGCTGAGGCTGTAAATTGATAAAGAGAAGATGAATCAATAAAAAAAGAGAAAGAAAACCAACACTCTCTATATGAACAGCGGGGATGCTTTTGGAATCAAAATAGCCTGTTGGCTGAACAGTTAACTTCTGTCACTTTGCAGCCTCGGCGTCTCCCCTTCTCCCCGCACCAAAAACGTCCATTGATGAAATAAAAATTCCTCATGCATATTCCAGCAACACTGAGTCACAATCTTAGTGCTGAAGCCTCGATGTGCTAGGACCCTAAATGCAAATGGAAGTGATTGCAGGAAGAAGAAGAAGAAGGAAGAAGAAGAAAGAAGAAGAAAGAAGAAGAAAGAAGAAGAAAGAAGAAGAAAGAAGAAGAAAGAAGAAGAAAGAATTCTCCCAGCTCAGAGTCCGCACTCCTCACCACGACACCAATCTGGCTCTTCCTCTAGAATGCTGGATACAACCCAACATTATCATCCAACATTATAAACATTTATAACCTGTCTTTCTTCCATTTGACTCTATGCAGTCTCAGCAGGGTTCTCCCAAGGCATCCTAACCAAGCACTGACTGGCTTCCGCCTCATGTGCCTTCCAGCCTTCCAGCCTTCTCCTGGCGCACCACCATGCTCGAACACGGCTGCTTAATGCAAAATAAACACATGTCATTTCCCTTCATCAAATGCCGGAGGGCGCAGGAGAAATGCTGGCCCGGACGCCCTCGGCATAGAGGGACCATGCTCGAGCATCCGCAAGGCCGGAGCCTGTGGAAAGTTTAAGCGACGTCTTTCTTCCATTTGACTCTGTGCAGTCTCAGCAGGGTTCTCCCAAGGCGTCCTATCCAAGCAGTGACCGGCTTCCGCCTCGTGTGCCTTCGAGCCTTCTCCTGGCACACCACCATGCTCGAACACGGCTGCTTAATGCAAAATAAATACATGGCATTTACCTTCATCAAATGCTGGAAGGCACAGGAGAAATGCCGGCCCGGACGCCCTCGGCATAGAGGGACCATGCTCGAGCATCCGCAAGGCCGGAGCCTGTGGAAAGTTTAAGCGACGCCGAGTCTTTTTCTCCGAAACTCAACCCCGGCGAGCACGGCAGGTCTATTTTCCACCGTGCCCCCCTAAATGAGATTGAGTGCCCGCAAGTCCTTTCCCGAGTTACTCGGAAAGCAATTTGGTGGTCATTCGCCTCCTTCTCGCCGCCCTTAAATGGTCTGTTCGTTCGCATCTGAGTTCCTTCATATCATCCTTATCGCCCCCCCTGCAGAATTAATCGAGCACAAAATTTCCCCCCACCGCACTCGGCTCTCCGGCAGGAGAAAAGGGGGGCCCTTACCTCCGCTGCCCCCCCTTCCCCACAGCTCCGGCCCGGGAGTCGAGGATGATTAGCATCCGATGAGCTGCTCTGTTTCGGGACTTTCAGTCTCTTGTACTTTGAAATTGAAATCCCTTCGCCTGTGAGGGGACCCGGCCTCTGACAGCTGACTTATTGAACTTTCCAAAGCTGTAACGGCAGAGAAGGTAAATCTGTCAACCCTGCCTGGTACAGTAGCCGGCATTTGTGGAAATAAGAAGGAAGGTGAGAAGCCGAGGATTGGAAAGGAGTAATAAGTTCTCCGGGAAGTTGGGCGCTCCCAGATGAACACGGACTCCTGATTCTTTGATGAGTTTAACTCGGCCCGGTGAGGGTTTCTCCTATCCGGGCTGCCCCGAGTGCAAATTCGCCTTGTTATTTTCTAGTAAAAGCTCTTAGGTGCTTCAGAAGCTCCGTGCCCCTGGTGAGTGGACACTGTCATGTATTTTTATGTGTGTGGGGAAAACAATTTGTTCCCGGGTGCAGGCGGCAATCTGGGCAGGTACGACTTGTCCCGCTGTAACGCTGCTAAAGGGGGAGAAACTTCTCCGGCCAATATTCTTCCCCTGCATCCAATTAATAACAGCACAGGAGTCTATGCTAACAAGCACTGGGAAATCATAGAATGTTAGAGTTGGAAGGGACCTTGCAGGTCATCTAGTCCAACCCCCTGCACTCTGCAGGAGCATAGCGGAAAGATAGCCCTACAACATACCCGAAAGATGGTCGTCCAGCCTCTGCTTGAAAGCGTCCAACGAAGGACCACCCACCACCTCCCAAAGCAGTCTGTTCCACTGCTCAACCACTCTTACAGTTAGGACGTTTCTCTTGATATTTAGCCGCTATCGACTCCTTTGTAATTTCCCCCCATTAGATCTAGTCTCACAATCCAAAGCAAGAGAGAATAGATCTGCTCCATCTTCCACATGACAGCCCTTCAAATATTTGAAGACTGCAATCATGTCCCCTCTAAGCCTTCTCTTTCCCAGGCTTTCTACTGGGAAAACAGAAGTATTTCAGCGCTCCTGGCTCTTTGGAGGAAGGGCAGGGCAATATATGCTAGAGGCATACACAGAAGACATAGAGCCAGTTTGGTGTAGTGGTAAAGAGCACGGACTCTACTCTGGGGGAACTGGGTTTGATTCCCCACTCCTCCACATGCAGCTGCTGGTGTGACTTTGAGTCAGTCATAAGTTCTTTCAGAGCTGTTCTCTCAAGGGCCCTTCTCTAAAGAGCTCTCTCAGCCCCACCTACCTCACAGGGTGTCTGTTGTGGGGAGGGGAAGGGAAAGGAGA
>NW_015161463.1:350140-350639 GCF_001447785.1 Gekko japonicus | reverse complement strand
AAGGTAAACAAAATAACAAGCAAAAGGTGGGTGTGGCTGGATAACCACACTTCTGGTAACATGGGGGTGCGGCCTAATGCGCTAATAAGCTGTGCTGTCAGGGGTGTGGCCTAATATGCTAATGGGTTTCTGCTGTTGGGTGTGGCCTATTATGCTAATGAGTTCCTGCTGGGCTTTTTCTACAAAAAGAGCCCTGATAGACCATAGAGATGGGCGGGGGATTCCAAGAGTGTCACTCGACATGGCAATGTCTCTTCCAGGTTTTCACCTAGAGTTGATGCCAATACATTATGCAACATTGCTCCCCCAATTTTTCCCCTGCTGCAAGGATGGGGGAAGGGGAGTATTGGTAGGGGTTGGCCCCAAATAGTAGGCAAATGTCCACCCCACTGCTGCTCTTACTAACCCTTGAGCTGTTTGGTGTAGTGGTTAAGAGCATGGACTCTAATCTGGGAGAACCAGGTTTGATTCCCCACTCCTCCACATGAAGCTGTTGGGG